>NC_043709.1:21449739-21654739 GCF_006229205.1 Suricata suricatta | reverse complement strand
TAGAGAAAACAAGTTTTTTGAGGTGTTATTTTTGTGAAGATTGAAATGAGATATTGAATATAAAGTGATTAACACTTTGCTTTTCACATAGCATTAATTAAACTTCCACTGAATTTTGATTCTTATTCCTAAAAGAGGCTGTTCAGTTTTTCTCTTGCCTTAATCTTACCAATTAGAAAAATGAAAGGGTAAACTGTCATCTTTTTAATGCCTGTTATACACAATATGTGCATGTTTGTTTTATCTTCAAACCTTATAAGGTAAATATTATTTGCTCTGTTTTACAGATGAGAAAATTGAGGCAGAGATGTTGAGACTTGACTAAGCTCATGTAGCTTGTTGAATGGGATTTAAACTTTGTTTATGGATGCCTGGATGGTTCAGTTACTTAAGTGTCTGATGTCGGCTCAGGTCATGATCTCTCGGTTCATGGGTTGGAGCCCCACGTTGGGTTCTGTGCTGACAGCTCAGAGCCTGGATCCTATTTCAGATTCTCTCTCTCTCTGTCTCTCTCTCAAAAATAAACATTAAAAAATTTAATAATAAAGAACCCCTGGATCTGTTTAGCTTTCTTTTCTTTTTTTATATTTATTTATTTTAGAGAGAGAGAGCATGAGCATAAGTGGGAGAGGGGCAGAGAGAGAGAGAGGAGGGGGAGAGAGAATCCCAAGGCTCCATACTCAGTACAGAGTCCAGCCTGGGGCTCTATTTCATAATGGTCAGATCATGACCTGAGCTGAAATCAGGAGTTGGACACTTAACTGACCGAGCCACCCAGGTGCCCCTGTCTAGCTTTATTTTCTGTGCATCTTCTATACGCCATGGTTGTCATATAGCTAAAGATAAAGAATGTGAATGGTGACTTTTCACATGTATAACTTATATCTGAATAGAACTCTAGGTTTATTTGCAATATTTATTAGTCCTGGGCCCACTTTCCAAATAAGTCAGGTTGCCGTGGGTGATTCCCCTAATTCAGCTTAGTTTAACAAATATTTGAATTTCTCTAATGTGCTAATAATTAAGCACTGTTACTAGGTGCTAAGGCTCTCTTGAATGAGCTTATAATATACTAATGAAGAAAAAAGTTTAAGCAAATAATTAAACATAATGTGATGAGTGCAGCAACAGAAATAATGTATAATATAGAACTGAGAAGTGGGTGATTAACTTGGATTGGTGAGGAATTCTGGGAAGTTTCCATGAAAGAGTTAAAAAGTGTTTTTTAATTTAGAATTATTAGTTTTTTGTTGGTTTTATTTAAAGTAATCTATGTTTCGGATTTAAAAAAAACATCAAATAATACTAGAGGGATATCAAATGAAGTCAGGGGTGCCTGGTGGCTCAGTTGGTTAAGTGTCTGATTTCAACTCCAGTCATGATCACGGTTCATGAGTTTAAGCCCCGCATTGGGCACTGTGCTGGCAGTGTGGAGCCTGCTTGGGATTCTTTCTCTCCCACTCTGTCTGTGCCCCTGCCCCACTTGCACACATGCTCTCTATTTCTCTCAAAATAAATCAACTTAAAAAAAAAAGTTAGAGATTCCCCATCTTTTCTCACCTTCTAATTTCCCAGAGTTAACTATTCTTTTGATCATTTCTGGCAAGAAGTTTACTCTCCCTGAGAAGCAGTCTCTTAACTCATTGAGGCTAGGATAGACCTGTCTGTATTCTAGAGTACTAGCCCACTTTATATCAAAGCATTTGTCTCACTTTTTGGTGATTGCCTCTTTTTCTCTGTTACTAGTCCATACATTCTGTAGTCTAGCATAGTTCGGAGGTTAAAATAATAGACTTTGGCTTTAGACTGCCTGGGCTTGAAATGCAGCTCTTCTTTATTAGTTGTATATAACCAGGACATTTTATTCAACTTCTCTCACCTAATGGTGCTATTTCATAGCATTATTGAGAAGATTAAATAAATACAAACATAGAAACAGACATAGAGTGCTTTGAACAGTATCTTGTTCATAGAATGTGTTTAATATCTATTAGTTATTAAGAATAGCATTTATCATTTTGCTTGGTCCATATAGTTGGTATGTAGTAGAAATTGAGAGGATTGACTGAACTGATGTTTTGGTTAGTAGTTGAAATAGAATTTTAATACATGGTCTGATAATCAAATGGGCATAGATGTAGTTCTTATTCTCTTGAGTAGTTGGGTTTGTTTTTAAATTTTTTCTTGCTCCCCCCCACCCATTCCATCAACTTTGTTTCAAGCCATGGTGTTCTCTCACAGAATGGTTAGTCAGTTGTAGCTGAATCTTTTAACAGGGTTTGACCAGGTCATATTCAAAGAATACTTTATTTCAGTACTAGAAAATTTCTTTTTCTGTAGAAAGGTTTAGGTTGGTGTTGTAGACTCTGGGTCTAGAGTACTTTCTTGTCTAGCAAGAAAGGGGGGCACAGGATTAAATGCGAGAGATGGCTAATGTCTGGGAAAAGACAAGAGCCCTGAATAAAGGTCTGTGCCCCATTTTTATTAGGATCAGAAGGCTTACAAATATGGTGATGGAAGTGCACAAAGAGACAATGAAACTGAACATTAATTTGGGGATGTGAGGGAAAGAGGGTCTTGAAGATATTTGGGGTTAGGGGTTTGGGCTAATAGAAAACAAAATCCTGATGCAGGGCGCAGAGGACATGAGGCACCACCTCTGTTTATCAGAGGTAGCCTAGGGGATAGACTGGTAGGGCAAATAACCTTAGGGTTAACAAGGCTCCTTTTGTTAATCATCTCTGCTCTGGGCAGCTTCACCCACATTGCAGAGGTCTGTAGCCCTATTTACCTGTTTACCTAATTTGGTCTGTCCTTCCTGTGAAAGCAGCTTTCTGCTATAGTACTAAATTTGGGGGCACTTTCACCCTGAATACCTAATCTTATTTATTTCATATACCTATTTCTATATTGGAGCCTTCACTCCTCCCTACTTTATTCTGGGGGCCTTAGCTCCCCCTCTCTATCCTTATATGCCCAAGTTTACTCAGACTTAGGTGTGAGCAGTCTATGGCTTTGTACTTCTTGATGCCTTGTGAACCCATTGGTGTAAGCCGGGGGAATTCCTAAGCTTATTCCCTACAATTTGGTATCAGCAAATTTAATTTTAGCTTTCAAAGAAATCATTTGTTCATGCATTCATTTATTATTTCTTTAATACTTTTTGGCCATCCATTATATTCCCATTATTGGAACAGGTCACTTTCTGACCTTTTTTTGGGGAATTGAGTAGTTAGATCAAGGAGAAAGAGAAGAGTATTTTTAATCTAATCCTCTAATCTTTGCTAGTAACTTACCTGGTTTTCTTCCAGGTTCTTATTACTCTGGTTCTTATTATTACAGTTATTTGTTTTGTTGTTTCTAGTAAATTTTAATACTTTAAAAAAAATGTTTGTTTTTGAGAGAGAGAGTGCAAGAGGGAGAGGGGCAGAAAGAGGGTGGAACAGAATATCTGAAACGGGCTGTGTGCTGACTGCAGGGAGCCCAGAGCAGGGCTTGAAACTGTGAACCATGAGATCATGACCTGAGCAGTAGTCACTCAATGAACTGAGCCACCTAGGTGGCCCCTGAATTATAATACTTTCTAAGTAAGATCTAAGTCTGATTTACCTTTTGTGTTCCGTTTTTTCATTTGGTCTATTTTGTGTGTGATTATATTTTTTAAAAGAATAATAAACAATGGCATCCTTATGTGTCAGGCACTGTTTAGAGCAGGCATCATTACTCCTGTTGTACATATGAGGAAATGGAAATGCATTAGGTCATTTGCTTAAGTTTACACATCTAATAAGTAGTAGAAGTAGGGTTACTCGTTAGGTTTATCTGACTACTAATATAAGCGTGATGCCATTTAACATATTTACTTGTACTCAAAATGATGAGGCATATGTATATGAATTTCTGGTGCTGTTCTTTTACCCCTTTAGCCCATAGAAATAACATATTACCTATACTAGTGGAATAGTTAGTATTCAGTAGATTAAGATATAAATAAAATGATGTTACTTGATCTTTTTTTCTTTATGCCTAATTGTGGTTAGAGAAGAACAGTTTTAAAGTACATCATCCTGACAGTGGGTGTAGTGTCATACTTTAGTATGGCTTCTTTCCTTTTAAAAATGGAGATTTTTTTGAGAGTATTCTTACATAATGTTTTCTCTGCACATGTTTCAAAGGAATGTATCATTAATGTATCAAGGGAAAATAGAAAGCAACATGTATTTGATTAGATTTCTCCCAACTCAGTGTCATTTGCAACACATGACAGGTTGCTTGATAGAGGGTAGCGTTTCTCTTAAAAAGCCACCTTTGTTATGCTTTTTTTTTTCCTTCAGGAGATATATGCTATCATCTACATATTGGTAACTTAATTTTATGAATTTGTATTTTTGGCAACACAACAATGTTAAAAGACAGTTTACTTTATTACTGAAAAAATTACTTTTACTTATTGGGTTTTTGTTCATTTTCTTCTTATATGTAGAAACAAAAAAAACAACAAGAATCTTTCCCGCTTAGTTGTCCGCCCCCATACAGATGCTGTTTACCATGCTTGCTTTTCTGAGGATGGTCAAAGAATAGCTTCTTGTGGAGTTGATAAAACCTTACAGGTAAAACAAATCTCTTGAGAAAAATTGAAAGAGGCATGTACCCAACACTAAGCATATTAGAATTTAAATCCTAAGATTGAAGAAAATTGCACATTAGAAATAGAGAAATCCATCTCTCTGGAATATTTTAGGAAAACTTTCTCTGGAGATTTAAAAGATATGGTTGTGCGTTTTCGTTATTTTAAATTTGCCAAGTGACATGAGAGTACTTTTTACCCTGGCAGTCGGTTCCTGTCATCTGTGTGCCAGCTAGGGGTAATGAGGAATGAAAATTGTTAAAGGACATAAGGACTCCATAGCACAGTGGACTAGGCTCTGATTAAAAAACAGTTATTAAATAAAATACCTATTTTAGTACAGGCTCAGACATAGATTTCTGACTGTAAATAGGAATTGGACTAGATTATTTCCAAGGTCCTTGAAGGAATTTCTTAAAATCTCATTTATTTTCAGAATACATGAATGAATACTCTTCTTTAAATCTGTGCTGTACCTTTTGGTTTTAAAGGAAACAATCAAATTAGTTAAAACTTTGATATTTAGAGGTTTTTTTTAAAATTTTTTTTTTTGTCTTTTATTTTTGAGAGAGAGAGAGGGACAGCGCGAGCAGGGGAGGGTCAGAGAGAGAAGGGAACACAGAATCCGAAGCAGGCTCCAGGCTCTGAGCTGTCAGCACAGAGCCCGATGCGGGGCTCGAACCCACGAACCATGAGATCATGACCCAAGCCGAAGCTGGCCGCTTAACCGACTGAGCCACCGAGGCCCCCCGATATTTAGAGTTTTTTTATCTGTGTACTTCATTACTAAAAAAAAAAAAGAATTTGCCAAACTAATCTCAAGAATTGAAGCTCTGCCAGTTCTTTTTATTGATATTTCAAACATTTAACAAGGGATAGTTCTCTATGTTCAAGCACATAAATTCTGAGAGATATTTCTGCTTTTTGGAGTGGTTTTTGCCAAGGCTCATTCCTATTGCAAAATAATACTGATTAAGATCTTTAAAAGAAAGATTTTTAGTGAATGGTGGCCAGTGGTTTATGGTAAAAAGATTTTACTGTTGCTTGTGCAGGTGTTCAAAGCTGAAACAGGAGAGAAACTTCTGGAAATCAAGGCTCATGATGATGAAGTGCTTTGTTGTGCATTCTCTGCAGACGACAGATTCATAGCAACCTGCTCAGTGGATAAAAAAGTGAAGGTAGAGAAGCGTTTTTCTCTTGAGTTGTAATTACCACAGAATTCATTTTCTTTTTCCATAGTACAGGGACTAGGATAAATAGGGATAAAGGACTCTTGCCTGTTGATTACTGACTTGAGGCAAACTAGTTTTAACTGTAAATTAACAGTGTCTAAAAATCTTTTTTTTTTTTAAAGACTTTGGAGTCTTTTTTTTTTTATGCTTTATTTATTTTTGATAGAGAGAGAGAGACAGAGCATGAGAGGAGGAGGGGCAGAGAGAGAAGGAGACACAGAACCGGAAGTAGGCTCCAGGCTCTGAGCTAGCTGTCAGCACAGAGCCCGACGCAGGGCTCGAACCCACAAATGTGAGATCTGACCTGAGCTGAAGCCGGAGGCTTAACCGACTGAGCCACCCAGGCGCCCCTAAAAATCTTTTTTTTATGTTTATTTTTGAGAGAGAGAGAGAGAGAGAGAGACAGACAGACAGACAGACAGACAGCGCTTGAGTGGCGGAGGGGCAGAGATAGGAGACACAGAATCAGAAGCAGGCTCCAGGTCTGAGCCATCTGCACAGAGTGGGACGCAGGACTCGAACCCACAAATTGAGATCATGTCCTAAGCTGAAGTCAGATACTTGACTGAGTCACCTAGGCACCCCAAGCTTTTTTCTTTTCTTTTTCTTTCTTTCTTGCTTCCTTGCTTGCTTGTTTTTTTTTTTTTTTTTTCTTTCTTTCCTGGACCTGGAAGCAAGAAAATTGGCTTGGAAGTTTTCCTGGGGTCTGGACCCACTTGAAGAAGATTTTGGAGTGTCTAGACTAAATTAAGGCCTTGGAAAAATCTACTTCTTGATAGATCGGACTCTCTGGGTGGCTTTACAACCAACCAGTTAATTCACTCCATAGCTCTGCTCTGAGTCAGACTTGGAGTTGGCCATTCCATGTAGTTCCAAAGTCAGAGCTAAATGGAGTAAAAGGAAATAACGCTGCATTTCTGCTTTCTAAATACTCAAAAATAAAGCAAGAGGCAGAGAAGTGTCTATTAAAGAACTTAAAAATAAGCTTTCTGGACTTCTGGGGAGTGCTTTGACAATATAAAATGTGGGGTACCTGGCTGGCTCAGTCAACAGAGCACATGACTCTTCATTTTGGAGTTGTAAGTTTGAGCCCTGTTTGGGTATGGAGCTTACTTAAAAATTTAATAAAAATGCTATAGGAAGGACATTAGTACCTCTAAAAAGTCCAGAACCCAGTGAAGATTAGATACTTTATTTCTTTTGTTTTTAAGTAGAACATACTGCTTAGTTATCTTACATAGTAACTAGAATAATGATTCTTTTTCTTGGGAATTTAACACCGTGTGATGCTTTATACTACACACTTTGTTGTATTAGATTGTAATTTCTCACTACAACCTGCAAAGTAAGTATTTAACAGATGAAACAACAAGTTCAGAGATGAAGTCATTTGCCCAGGCTCCCATCAGCTGAAAACTAATGGAGCCGGGGTTGAGAGGTAGATTTCCTTCATAATCAAAAGCCTTTATTTTTTTCACTGAGCTATCTGTCTTTACTTACTTATTGATAACTTGAAGTCAGAAATCTTAGCACGATACCTTGAATTGTGTAGAACAGGTATAAGTATCCTCATTTTGTAGAAGGGAACTGTGGTGCAGATAAGTTAAGGATTTAGCCAGGGACACACAAATAATAAATGGTAGGGCCAGGTCTTGGACTTAATCCTTCTGATTTAAATTCCATTATTCTATACTTCTTATTTATTTAAAGCGTATTTATTTTGAGAGAGAGAGAGAGAGAGAATGAATCCAAAGCAGGCTCTGTGCTGACAGCACAATTTGCAGCTTGATCTCCCGAACCCATGAGATCATGACCTGTGCTGAAATCAAGAGTTGGACACTCAACTGACTGAGCCACCCAGGTGCCCCTTCCCTATTTATTTATTTATTTATTTATTATTTTTTAATATAGTTTATTGTCAAGTTGGTTTCCATTTAATACCCAGTGCTCATCCTAAGTGCCCTCCTCAATGCCCATCGCCCATTTTCCCTTCTCCCACAACCCCTGTCAACCCTGTTTGTTCTCAGTATTTAAGTCTCTTATGGTTTGCCTCCCTCCCTCTCCGTAATTATTTTTTTCCCCTTTCCTCTCCCTCATGGTCTTCTGTTAAGTTTCTCCTGATCCACATATGAGTGAAAACATGTGGTATCTGTTTTCCTCTGCCTGACTTATTTCACTTAGCATAATATCCTCGAGTTCCAACCATGTTGCTACAAATGGCCAGATTTCACTCTTTCTCATTGCCATGTAGTATTCCATTGTATATATAAATCATATCTTCTTGATCCATTTGTCTGTTAATGACCTTCCATAGTTTTTATAGCACTTATCGTCTCTGCTTGCTGTCATTCATATAAACATGTGCAATCTTGCTCCAGAAGAATGTAATGTTTTTATGAGATTATAATTATGCTATAGGAAGGTCACATGTATGGATTTGCAAGTAATTTTTTTTTTAAACCTGGAAAAATACTGACCTATTTTAGAGAAGGGGGAAGTATTCATTAGCCTCATGTCCAACTGGGAAAATCTGTTCCAAAATAGCTGATGTTTGTTTGTTTCTCTGTTCTCCTTTTGAAAATAAGGGGTAGTTGTAAATTTTATTTTCTCTGTTCTCTTTAGATTTGGAATTCTATGACTGGAGAACTAGTACGTACCTATGATGAGCACTCAGAGCAAGTCAATTGCTGCCACTTTACCAACAAGAGTCATAACCTTCTCTTAGCCACTGCATCAAGTGACTCTTTCCTCAAAGTAAGTGTAGATAATGAGAATTACATAGACAAATTTGATGCATTAGAACATTTCTTTTGATTTTTCATGTATTAATCAGGGCTATTTTGTTTGCAGTGATAGAAACTTCCGTATTTTAAGTAAAAAAAAAAGATATTATTAGTTTATGTAACTGAAAAGTCTAGAGGAAGCATGGCTTTAAGCATAGCTGATTCTGATACTTAAATTATGTTCTTAGACTCTCCCTACCTCTCATCTGTAGACTTTGTTTTCCTCTTTGTTTGGTTTTGGCATTTTTCTTTCAGTGTGGCAGGAAATATGGCTATTCTTACCTCTAGTCTTACATGGGTCTTATAGTTCATAGTCACAGAGGAAGTCATATATATATATATATATATATCATATATAT
This sequence comes from Suricata suricatta, assembly GCF_006229205.1. NCBI lineage: Eukaryota > Metazoa > Chordata > Mammalia > Carnivora > Herpestidae > Suricata > Suricata suricatta. The sequence goes on along the minus strand of NC_043709.1, from coordinate 21,645,738 downwards.
ACCTACATATAGGATCTACCCTTTCCCAGACCCCATAGATTTAATTTTAAAGAAGACTAGTTGACCTTGTTTGGCTTATATGCTCGTTGTTAAATAATCCTACTGGCCTGTAGGATGGAATCCTTGGATTGGCCAAAGATCACAAGCGTAGCCATGTAGAAATGGGACAAATGAGGTGAGGTCAGCTCCACTGAATTATGTGAGTGGGGCTTGATTCAAAAGAGGTTCTGTTATCAGAAGGAGGAAGAAAAAAAGGTGCTGACAGGAAAAAAAAACAAGATAAAACCAAAAACAGATACTCGTGTATTTTTGGTAATGCCTTATAATTATAAGTTATAAAAGATTTTAGGTTTTTTTTTTTTTTTTGAAATTTACATATTTTTAGAGGCACAGGAAGAGTGCACACCTGCACATGCAGGGGAGGGGCAGAGAGTGAGGGGAAGAGAGAGAATTCCAAGCAGGCTTTGTGTTGTCAATGCAGAGCCTAATGCAGGGATCAGACCTGCAAACTATGAGATCATGACCTGAGCCAAAATCAAGAGTTGGACACTTGACCAACTGAGCCACCTAGGAACCTTGTCTTTTTTTTTCTTCTTAAGTGCCATATTGAAAATAGCTAGACTGAATTTTCTCAGGTCCCAGAAAGATTCACTAACTTCCTTTGGCTTCTTTTTGTATTGGTTTCTGTCCTTTGTCCTCCTCCTCTTTTTTTTTTTTTTTTTTTATAATGTTTGTTTATTTTTGAGAGAGCATGAGCTGCATGTGGGTGAGGAGAGGTGAGGGGGTAGAGGGCAGCAAGAGAGGGAGAGAGAGAATTCTAAGCAGATTCCATGCTGTCAGTGCAGAGCCCAACATGGGACTTGAACCCATGAACCATGAGATCATTACCTGGGCTGAAAACAAGAGTCAGATGCTTAACTGACTGAACCACCCAGGTCCCCTGTGTCCTTTATCTTTTAATGTCACACTGTCTTTGCAATGGGACATTATATTTTTGGGAGGGTTCAGCAAAATTTCAGTTTGTAAAACCTCATAGATTCTGTTTGATGTTTAAATAATATATTTGAAAAAACTTTAGAAAATACTGAAAGTTGTCTGCCCTCTACCCAGTGGTTCAGGATGCTGAACTTTTTTTTTCCCTCCAAAAGAAAGCTTATGTAGAACCTTATTGTGTAAGAGATAAAGCCCATTGCTCTGCTTGAAGTGGGGTGTGGTCTTGCGTTTCTTTTAATTTTTTTAAAAATTTATTTTTATTTTTTTTTTAAGTTTTTAATTTATTTTTGAGAGACAGAGAGAGACAGCATGAGCAGGGGAGGGTCAGAGAGAGAGGGAGACACAGAATCCGAAGCAGGCTCCAGGCTCTGAGCTGTCAGCACGAACCGTGAGATCATGACCTAAGCCAAAGTCAGATGCTTAACCGACTGAGCCACCCAGGTGCCCCTGGTCTTGCATTTCTATTCTTTCTTGTTCCCTTTCTTATTTCCCCCTAGTAATCCCTTTCAGATATGTTTCTGGAATACCTAGAGCTCTGCACAGCTCAATTTGAAAACATTGGATTGGATTAAAATAACAAGACTAACATAGTCTTCTAGTCATAGCTCATTTTTACTCAGATATACTATACCTTATTGAATAAACCCACCTCTAAAAAATAAGGCTACTGTACTATTTAAGAAGTTTTGCTCTTTTAGAACACACCCACCTCTGAAAACCCAAGACTTTTGTATTATTTATGACTAATTTTTGATGTTTCTTTTTAATATTTTGGAAGGTGAAGAAATTAATATTTCTTCATTTTAATTATAGACAAGAAACTTCTAGAATGTGAGAACAAACAGAGATCTCTGGGGTTTATTGGTTAGTCAGCAGTTTTAATTAAGGACAGGTTTTACTTTACCATCTGCGTACCACACCTGTATGTGGACAGTTAGAACTTACTTCTTGTGTCTCTTGAACTGAGAGAAGCCAATAAAAATACTAAATCTGGCAGTGCCTGGTTGGCTTAGTTGGTGGAGCGTTCAAGTCTTGATCTCTGGGTTGTGGTTTTGAGCCCCACATTGGGTGTAGGTGAAATCCTTAAAAAAATAATATGTGAATTTGAAGCTGCCCCTATGTAACTTGACTTATCTGAAAAATTGGATTTACCTAGGACTGGGATAAAAAGGAGTCTAGGATGGAGATAGAAATAAAGAACAGGACTTATCTCACTTGTCATTTCCAAAGGATTTTTACCAAGATTAGTTTTGGAGATGAATGATTTCTTCTTCTGTGTTTAATATAGTTGCCATTGGGGTGCCTGGGTGGCTCAGTTGGTTAAGCATCTGACTTCAGCTCAGATCATGATCTTGAGGTCCGTGAGCTCAAGCCCCATGTTGTGCTCTGTGCTGACAGCTCAGAACCTGGAGCCTGTTTCTGATTCTGCGTCTCCTACTCTCTCTGCCCCTCCCCTATGCACGCTCTGTCTTTCTTACTCTCAAAAATGAATAAATGTTTAAAAAAATTTAAAAACATACTTGGCATAAATCACCAGGGATGACTTTAGCCCTTTTTATTTACATTTTATATACTTTTCAAACATACTGAAAAAGAGTACAATAATGAACCCTGGTGATATTTATTGTGTAGCTCTAACTATTACCAGTATTTTGTCAATTTTATTTATATTTTCCTCCCCAATCCCCCATCCTCATTTTTGGTGGGGGGGTGGGGAGGTGGCTGGAGCACGTTGCAACAAATCCCAAGTATCATGTCATTTCACCTGAAATACTTTAGCATGCATATCTGAGGTCTTAAACATACACACCATGCCGTTATTACCCCAACATAAACAGGAGTTTTGTGATATACCTGGTTTGTGCTTGCTTCTCCTCATTATTCATTTTCTTTTTTTTAAGTTTATTTATTTTTAGTAATCTCTACACCCAATGTGGGGCTCAAACTCACGACTGCAAGATCAACTGACCCAGCTAGGACCTCTTCCCCATTATTCTTAAAAACATACCTTTCTACCATGGGTTTGTTGGAATCAGAATACAAATTTCAGGTGACATTTGGTTGTTACATCTCTTAAATCCATTTTATTATGTAGAACTTTCCCTTCTCTTCTGCCTCTTTTCTTATGCCATTGATGAGAAATTTAGTCATTTGTCCTGTGGATTCTGGATGTGGTTGGTTGTTTCCTAGAGGTGTTTACTTCATCTTCAAGCCTATTACATTTCCTGTTAAATGTATTTAAATCCATCTTTGCTATCTTTGTATTTTTTTAGTCACTTTTTACAGCATTAATAGATTTTAGCCTAGCTAGTAGACTCAGGGTTTTCATGGGGAGATCTTAGACGTGACCGTTTAGGTAACGTAGCATGTAAAAATTTTATTTTACAAATTACTTATTATAGACCTAAGTAAAATAATAATGATTCCAAACTACTTTGTTAAAATAGGTAGTAATTATTTAGTTATTTAGGTAACCTTTGGTCCTTTAATTGATATAGGTGCTGATCTAAGGGCTGCTCCATTACTTGGTAATCACAAGTTCACCTTTATATTTGATACCTTTGTGTTACTGTGAATTGAACATTTTTCTGAAATGAAAAAGCTTAAATGGGAGGGAAGAAAGAACGTTATGTGGTTTCTAACTTTTCCTTGTACAGTACTAGTTTTGTAGTTATCTTTTTATCTTTCTCAAATAGCTGTGGGATTTGAATCAAAAAGAATGTCGAAATACCATGTTTGGCCACACAAATTCAGTCAGTCACTGCAGATTTTCACCAGATGATAAGCTTTTGGCTAGTTGTTCAGCTGATGGAACATTAAAGGTATGCTTTTGTTTATCATTAAAATTGGTTGTAATTTTGTAGTCTTATGATTGGTTATAGAGACAGGTTTCTGTTTTTCACATTTCTCCAGGAAGAGCTTCTTTAATTTCCAGGAGCATATTTAATATAACTGTAATTGCTTGTCATAATGATTATTTATGAATGCTTTACTGTTTTATGCTTTAAAGATCATATAATTTGAATTCTTAAATTTTTAAGCGTATCTTCTATTTAAGACTTCATAAAATTGAGACCTGTGGGGTCGAATTTGTAAAGGCCCAGCTTTTATTTATTCTTTATTCTGCCTTTTATATTATATTTTCCTGTTTTTGAGAGCTCAGAAAAAGTTTATTCAGCCTCCTGAAATCTATAGTCCTAAGAAAACTAAATTCTTTAAATTTTCACCTTCTCAGATAAGATCCGAGTCCCACTTTCTTTATTACTCCTGTCTCCACCATCATTCTAGTCTCCTCTTTACTGAGTCTCTTTTTTTCCTTTGGTCTTAAGTCCAGTCTATCTTTGGCCGCCTCATCTTTTGGTCTACTTTCCCCCCTTCCCTTTTTGTAGTGTTAGCTCTGGTTCATGCTGTCATCTCCTTCTGTCTGATAGCAGGTTTCTAAGATGTGTTCTCCATCCCTCCTAATCCTGGTACAGAACTGCTAGAATAACTCTACCTCTATTTTCATCTTGCCACTTTAAGTTGGAACACAAAAGTAATTTTTCTCTACTTTTTAGAATGCCTGTATCATTTTTGGTTGTTTTCTAGCTTTTCTCTCCTCTTTCTCCATTTGCCCCCTTTCTGAAAGATTTATTTAGCTTTATTTTCTAGCTTTATTTTCTAATCCTTCTATTGGGATTTTTAATTTCTCACGTTGTATCTTAAAGTACACATTCTTATCAGTTTCCTATTTCATTTTATACTATTTTTATCATGGATGCAATATCTTTTATCTTTCTGTGGGTGTTAACAGTTTTTTATTTTTTAATTTATAAATATATTAAGAGCTGCATCATTTTTTAAGTTTGTTTATTTTGATAGAGAACACGTGCACAAGCAGTGGAGGGGCGGAGAGAGAGGGAGAGAGAGAGAGGCAGGCTCTGCTCTGTTAGCACAGAGCCCAACGTGGGGCTCAATCTCAGGAATCATGAGATCATGACCTGAGCCGAAATCAAGAGTTGGACATTTAACCAACTGAGTCACCCAGGTGCCCTTGTGAATGGTATATATTTTTTTTAATTTCGTATTCCTGTGTAGTTGTTGTTTCTCTTCTCTGTTGGTTTCAGTTTCTGTCTGCATTTTAGAGATATACCTCAGCTATCTGATTCTTGGATATAGCTACAGATATTTTCTGACTCATGATGGTTGACTTAGGATTTTTCAACTTTATGATGGTGCAAAAGTGATACACATTCAGTAGAAACTGTACCTTGAATTTTGAATTTTAATCTTTCCCCAGGGTAATGATATGCAGTATGATACTCATGATATTGGGCAGTGGCAACAAGCCACAGCTCCTAGTCAGCCATGAGATCACAAGGGTGAACAACTGTCTTACAGTCTTTCTATATCAGTATCGCCATTCTCATTTTTGCTTTCTCTACAGTATTTAATAAATTACAGGAGATATTCAACATTTTATTAAAAAATAGATTTTGTTAGATAATCTTGCCCAGCTGTTTGCTAATATAAGTGTTCTGAGCACGTTTAAGATAGGCCAGGCTAAGCTATGATGTTCAATAGGTTAGGCGTATTAAGTGCATGTTTAAATTATGATATTTTCAAGTTATGATGGGTTTATTGGGACATAAACCCATGGTAAGTAGAGGAAAATCTGTATATGTATTAGATATATAAATCTTGCTGTTAAGGAATTGTAACCTGGCTTATAATGAGTTTCCCTGAGGGGTTATTTGGTAAACTTCTAATGTCAGATTTTTTAGATCTTTTGTCTTGATCTTGTTGGATATTCAGAGAAAAATCTTTAGTTTCCTACCTCTAGGGTGTAAGTCTGGTTGGCAAGTTCTGAGAAGATGTTAGGTAGAGATTTCAAAATTTGGAATATAGACTTTCTCTTAATTTCCCAATTTTCAGAATGATGACTTTGCTCTCAGCTGTGCTGGGTGCAGAAAAACCCTCTACTCTTCCGCCAGAGTTGGGACATAGCAACCTGGGTTGCATAGTTTGGGAGGGGATTTCAAGAGACTTGTAGTGATTTCTCTTGATTTAGCTCCACCCTTAGACGGTACCCAGTGCAACACTTCCTTAGCCTTTTAGGAGTTCTGTGGTATGAAATGGGCTACTTCTTGGCATTCCCCATGGTGGGCTCAGGACTCAGTATTTAGGAGTATCCTTATTGCTTGCCTTTTTGCTTTTTACCCTTTACAGTTTTGTTGCTATTATCTCTTCCTCCTTTGTCCTTTGCCTTGTGAACTATGCCAGTGGAGAAAAGTTCTCTTTACTGTTGTTTTATGTGGGTTTGGAGAGGGTATGAAGATGAACATTTATATTCTATCTTCATCTTTAACCTGAATCCTCTTTCCTTCAGTAATGTGATTGTTTCTACTCACCTGTGCTTGAAACATGAGAAGACTCTGTCTTTTCATTTAAAATGTATTTTTTGATTATTTAGTGAATACTTACTATGTGTCAGACACTGCACTAGGAATTTGGGTTTTAAATGCTAAAAATAAAAAACAAAAAAACAAAAACAAAACCTAAAAAACAAACAAAAAAACCCTAAACAAAACATGAAGTAATTCCTGATCTGAAGTTGTTCAAATTCCAGTTGGAGTAGGTGGTAAGGGAATAGACAAACTGTGGAAATTGTAAAGGTGCTCTGAGAACAGATGAGGGTTGTGTCTAGGATGTGTTCAGGTAGCTGGTGCTGCACCCAAACAGCCTTTTCTCCTTTTTCATTATCTTTGTTTTCCCATTTTGTATGTTAGCTTATGCTGACCCTATAGCCTATAACCTAGGTCATATAGTGTTACTCTTGTCTTTTTGGTGGTTGAAAATCTCTCCATTCTAAGTGGTAGGCTAATCTTCAGGGAGGAGACCAAGATGTCCATCTCTGCAGAAACCACTCCCAGAAGCCCACAGCTTGGATCTAGCATTCCCAACGTGCTATCTTTGCCTCTCAATGACACATCTCAATGACACATCTACCTGTCTTAGAGTCACTTATAGGCTTGTCTTATGTCCTTTACTGGCTTGTAAACTCCTTGAGAAGAGGTATCTATGCCTGATTTATTTATATAATCTTCCAAATGATAAGCATAGTGTTTAATGTGTTCAAGATGATAAACTGTTGCTGTGTCCCTTCAAGTCAAATTAAGACTTCTCCAAACTCAAAAGAAAAAAGTGTTAAAAGTCTTGAGGGAGAGGATTTGGATTTCATGTGTGAGTATCAAAATGTGATTGTAGACCACAGAGCAGTAGCAGCAGGGGAGAGACATTATTGTACTCTTGGTGAGAACTGCTGTGTTTGTGGCAGCTTTCCCACAGTGCTATTAAGGCAATATCGTTAGCTAGTTCCTGGTGATATGGCGACATGTAGTAAGCAGAGGTCCTGTAAAATGATGGTGGATAACAGCTTCTCAAGGTCAAAGTCTTCTAAAGCTTTTGCCTTCTGAGAGGATGAGGAACTGTAAAATTATTTCCTGCCCCAAATGGCTCTGTAATCTCTTAAGCGTTTTGCAGGGTATCATGTTGACAAGTATGTGTTTTTTAGGCCCTGTTGGTAAACTGTTCCAAAATGTGACTTTTATTTAAAAATTGCTATTTAAACCACACAAGGCCCAGTGTACACATGGACCCTTGATACAGTGTAGTGACTTGGTCAAAATCAAATGCTGGTATTTACTTGATCCCTTGATATGTGGAATTTCATCACTCATTGGATAGGAGCTGAAGTCTGGTCCAGATGCAGAATGTGGTTTGAACAGATTTAATAAAATTGGGTTGTGTTAGTTTTTTTTTCTTTCTTTTTTAAATCCTGGCAGTGGTTGCTTTGTTTTTCATATTAAGAGGGAAGCAATGTGATTTCTCATATATCTAGCTGATGCGACTGAAACTTCTGGCTTTTATGTAAAGGTTTTTTGTTTGTTTTGTTTTTTCCTTTGTAAATACTAAGGGAAGCTACTTTACTATCTGATGTCTTTCACTTCTTCCACCTAATCCACATTTGTTGCAAGTGTAAAGGTTTTGGTTTTGTTTATATTCCTTAGTATATATAATATGCCTCTAAGCTTGAGATTTAAAAATATGCCTGGTTAGACAAATCTGGTTTTACTTTGTGCTTTGGAAGCTGAGTTAAGGCCTAAGAAGCAGTTTTTTGTTTTGTTTTGCTTTCTTCTTTTGGTTTTTCTTGACCAACCCTTGGTCTGGGCATGGTAGCCAGTATCACCCTGTGAAGCTGGGATGCTGCTCAAGGCCCAGGAGAGTGGAGATGGGTCTTCTTGAAGGCCTGTCTTTTGTGCTGCTCAAGTGGCTTTGCTAGAGTGAGGTTTCGCGTCTTTTGTATTCTATTCCTCAGGATCCAGTTGTTTCAGAGCCCTGTACGGCCCCGTAAACACACAAGGTGCCAGCTTACTTTTAGCATATTCTTTGTTTTTGTTTTCAGGGACTTCCTTATGTCCCTGGATACTCTTGCTACATATAACTCGGCTTAGACTGGGCCTTGGGTGGTGTGCAGGCTGTGCATGCGGTAGATGGGAAGCAGACTTCATGCCGGGCACAGCAGAGGGCAGCAGTGGCAAGTTATGAGTCTCCCCTTTCTTCCTGCTCTCTTTCGTACTTTCACCACCTGAACTTTAGTTTCCTCCACTCCATGCAAGGATTTTTAAACATTTAGTTTTACATTATGCATTTCGGATTTCAGGCAGTGCTTCTAGTTTTTTTCTTTTTAGGAAGGTGCTGAATGAAATTGGAGTACTTTTTTTTAAAAGCTTTATAAGAAGTCCTGCATAAGTGAAAACAGTTCATTAGAAAAAGTGAATAATTTGCAGACATTTAATCCAGGTAGAATTCTCGATGTGTGATTTGAGATTATAACAAACTTAAACTCTTTTTTTTAAATTTTGTAATCTGAAGCTTTGGGATGTGAAATCAGCAAATGAGAGGGAAAGCATTAATGTGAAGCAATTCTTCCTAAATTCAGAGGAGCCTCAAGAAGATATGGAAGTGATAGTGAAATGTTGTTCATGGTCTGCTGATGGCACTAGGATAATGGTGGCAGCAAAAAATAAGATCTTTGTAAGTATCAGTATTTTAACAAGCCCAAATTAGCCTGATTTAAAGAAAATGAAAGCGTGTATTGATTTTTGCATTTTACATTGTTTATTGATGTAAATAATAAAGTACACCTGTATGATTTTGGGCAGGCTCCCTAACTTCATAGTTCTCAGAATTGAGCTCCAGGGGATGTTGATCAGCTTTGTGAGGAAAGGTCTCCATGGTCACACAGGTTTGAGAAATGTGTGTTGCTTTTCCCATTAGAGTTACTCAGTGTTTATTAACATATGTAAGGCCTCCAGAAGTCCTATAATACAGAAATAATAATTTATGTTGGTTAGTCCAGTGTTTCTCAAATAGATTTAAAACATGGAATATGCTCTGTATCACTGCTTTTTTTTTTTTTTAGATTTTGAATACATTGATTTAGGTGATTTTCAAAGTGCTTTGTTACTCCTAAAATTTATGACTTGGTGACTGTGATAGAAAAATTCATCAACAACTGAAGAATATTGTGAGATTTTTGTTATGTAAATAGGGGCAATATTTTAAAATAGTGAATGATAAGGAAATTTATAGTATTCAGGGTGCTCTTGCATATTTCTTTTGATATAAATGTCAGAGGGATGCAGCAGATTGCAATAGGCCTATGCTAATAATGAGGCAGCTGAGGTTCAGAGCAGCCAAATAATTTGTCCCAAGTTATACCATGGACTTGGAAAGATAGGTATTCTGATTTATGGCTCAGGGACATTCCATCCTAATAGTAATTTAAAAAGACTTGGTAAGTTTTATTTTCAGCTTTACTGAGGTACAGTTGACAAAATTCTAAGATTTAGTGTATGCATTGTGAAAGGATTCTCCCCACATGGAGTTAAATAACATATCTGTCACTTCACAGTATTTATCTTTTTTTTGCATGAGAACATTTAATTTCTACTCATAGCAAATTTCAGTTATACAATACAGTGTTATCAACTGTAGTCAACATGTTATGCATTAGGTCCTCAGATGATATTTATCTTATAACTGAAAGTTTGTATCCTTTTGTAACCTCTTCCTATTCTCCACACCCAAGATAGTACAATTTTATTTATTTATTTATTTATTTATTTGTATGCTTATTAATGTGAATGTTTAGTTAATCATTTTTGTTTACAACTGAAACTCTGGAAACTCTGAAACTCTAAATTAATATCCTTGCCCGTGAGCTTTTTATAGACACCAGAGAAAGTTTCAACCTTGTGTTTTACATTGTTCTTCTGTACTTTATCCAAATGAACCTTTGAGTCATCCAGTTGTGGTTTTCTTGCCCACAGTTTTGCTTGGGGAAATCAAGTCCTCCAGGATTATGTCATGCACGGCTGTCAAAGTGTGGCTCTTGGGACACTGTTGCTTATTTTTAATACAACTTTTTCAAGTTGGTGTAGGTAGAATTCTCCCAGCAATAAAGACAATGGGCTTTCCACTGAACTTTTTCTCTAATTCACAGATTAGCCAGACTTGGATTTTCTGGAAAGATTTCATTTGAGAAACAGGAACAAAGATGATAATAGCTTTCCTTTTCCAACTTCAATTTCCTTGGCTGCTGTTACATTCAGTTCATTAAATGGGCTTTGAGGTCTGAGTCCATTTCCAGCTTAAGGAGAGCCTGGGAGATGCCAGACTTGAACTTGTCCAGGTTCTTGCCATTGGGCTTCGTGATTTTTGCGCTTTAACTGAACGTGGCCTTCTTGGTGAGAGCACTAGCTTAGGAAGAGGCCTTAAGTCTCTTGAGAACTCCTCAAATACCCTGAGATAGTACAGTTTTAAAGATGATAACAAGTATACTATATAGTTACATAAAAACTCCCTGATCGAGTCATTGATCTGTGACCCTTCAATCAATCTTGGATGCTTGTTAGTTTATACCCCGTTAGTATGAAATTGAAGAAAAAAACACCGCCTTTTTTCTTAAGTTTGTTAAAATTTGTAGGGACAGAAAAGGAACCATTGCATTTTTAAGATTTGAAGATTAAAAAATTTTTTGTTGTAAAATGTATCTATGTAAAATCTGCCATTTTAACCCATTTTAAAATGTATAATTCAGTAATAATTACGTTCACAGTGTTGTGCAACTATTACCATTATTTCCAAAACTTTTTCATCACCCCAGAAATTCTGTAACCAGCAAGTAGTAATTACTCATTACCCTCTGCCCCCAACCCCTGATAACTTTTAATCTATGAATTTGCCTATTTTGGATTTTTCAAATAAGTGGAATCACAATATTGGTCCTTTTGTGATCAGGAGTCATGTGCTCTACCAAATGAGCCAGCCAAGTGCCCACAATATTGGTCCTTTTGTATCTGGCTCATTTCATTTAGCATAATATTTTCAAGGTTCATCATGTTGTAGCATGTGGTATAAAAACTTCGTTTTTTTTTAATTGTCAAATAATATTCTCTTATATGGATATACCACATTTTGTTTATGCATTCATCTCTTAATGGAACTTGGGTGTTTTCACCTTTTGGCTGTTGTGAATAATGATATGGTGATCATGGTGTACAATTATCTGTTTGAGCCTGTACTTTCATATCTTCTGTGTACATGCCTAGGTGTAAAATTACTGGGTAATTCTAAATTAGCTTTTTTGAGGAACCACCAGACCATCTGCACCATTTTATATTCCCGCTACTAGTGTACAGGGGTTCCACTTTCTCCTTGTCAACCCTTGTTATTTTCCATTTTTTAAAAAAATTATAACCATCCTATTAGGTGTGAAGTGGTGGTATCTCATTGTGGTTTGATTTACATTTCCTTAATGATTAATGGTGTTAAACAGAATTTGAACATTTTAAAAGATCTGTTCCAGTGATAGAAGACAACTTTATATTGTATAAAATGCATTTTTGTTTTAAAAATCTAGATGAAGTCTTTATTTTACCTATTAAAGTAAAACTACCCTAAAATCACCCTTAATTACATGTAGATTCCAATTTCTTACTCTTTGGTTTTTCCATTCTCAGACTTCTTTTGTTGGCCTATTCCAATCGTTTGGTCTTTACTTTTTACCACCTAATAATTGGTGGTAATAGGAGAGATGCCTGTTTTATACTTGATAAGTTTCCTCTACCACTCTCCACCATTAATTTTTAAGAACAACCTACTCTGGAAAGCATTTTAAGTATGGTTTCCTGTGTTTTGTTGTTGGCCTCTGATGCTGTGCAGCTTACCATCTGTGCATGGTTGCAGGGCTATGTATTCACAGAACATAGTTATGTCTTTCACTGGAAGCTTTTTTTCCCCCTTCAGACTATATCTTGGTCTTAAATCACAATACTGTATATTGGTATGAATGTTTTTATCATTTGGCAAAAACTTCAGAAGACTATATTCAACATTTAAAAATTTTTCAAAAGTTGAAATGAAGCTTGCATTACTCAAAAATAACTTTTTTGATTCAAAAATGGGAAAAATCATAATGGAGTAATTTGATAGCACTGAAGAGAAATAGAAATGGTTGAGCTAATTTAATTTTAGCAAGCCTCTGCTCTATATTATTTTGATCAACTTCATTTTCCTCTTTTGAATAAATACACATTCAGGAGAACTGCTCTGTATGTTAATTTAGCTAGTCCATTCATTTACTCACAAAGGTTTTATTTCTCCCTAGGGCAGCTTGAGAGATCATTCATGATAAATTTTTCTTTTTTAATGTTAATTTTTGAGAGAGAAAGAGAGAGAGAGAGAGGGAACGCAAGTGGGGAGGGGCAGAGGGAGAGGGAGACAGAGAATCTGAAGCAGTGCTCCAGGCTTCAAGCTGTCAGCACAGAGAGCCCGATGTAAGGCTCGAGCTCATGAACCACGAGATCATGACTGGAGCTGAAATCTAATGCTTAACCAACTAAGCCACCCAGGGACTCCAATAAATTTTTCTTTATAGGAAACATGTTTCAAGATGAGCAGTATTTTAAAAGTATGTTTATATTGATTTATATCTTATTTATGACTTTAACTACTAGTAAATGTGTTTTTTTGAGACATAAATTTAGATTCAGTTTGAATATAGCTTATATTTGAAAGTATTTTATTTTCATAGATAACCTATTCTATGTTGACAGCTTTTCGACATTCATGCCAGTGACCTATTGGCAGAAATCCATACAGGCCATCATAGCACCATCCAATACTGTGACTTCTCCCCACAAAATCATTTGGCTGTGGTGGCTTTGTCCCAGTGCTGTGTAGAGGTGAGTAGTTCACTTACTCTGTGAAGTTTGGGTCTCCAGAGGTACAAGGATGCCGAAAGAAGGGGCTACTTAAACCATTAACTACTGAGGATGTTTAAGAAATAGTAGAGCATTTTCTTCATAGCATAGACTTATGACTTTAGAATATTAAACTGTGTAGTCAGCTTTATTACTTTAGCAGTGATTGGAGATTTGATTTGACAGTATGATAGAGAATGGTGGTATCCTACACCAAGCATTTATTGAATGGCTAGCAAGTGTCAAGGTCTGGGGAAACAGTGGAATGGCCATTGGTTTCCTAGGCAGAAACCTGGCATCTCTTAAACAATATAGGCAGAGACTCTTGTGTAAAAGAATGATAAGCGATGAGTCCAGTTCATGCTTCATAGATTATTGAGAAGAATAAGATGAAAGTTCACTTTAGAATTGGTTAACCTAAGATGTTCACTGGTAAGGAGTAATGCATAAAATGACTCTTATAAATTACCCGTTTATATTTTTAATTTTGTGCTTACCTGATTCATTTTATATTCAGAGTCCATGCCTAACTGGTCCTGGGAGAATTCCACCCAGGGAATGGCTGTATTAATTTTTTCAGAAACACTTCCTTATATATTTTTTTTCCAAAGATGGATTAATTTTTCCAAGCTTTGTTACTGCTTACTCCTTGAGGGGGTCTTACCATCAGGTAATTTGAAGACCCTTGTGATGACAGTCCAAGAAGGTGAGTATGGGCCTTTATTTGGAAAATAGACAAACCCACTTGGTTCACAGGGTCTCCTCAAAGGAAGCTTGACTGTTGCAAGCACTCCTTTTGTATTCTTTGCTTATTTCAACAATTTTTAGTGAGTTTGACAACCTTGCCCCTTACTGTGAAGCTGTTGGGGAGAGTTTCTGAGCTATAGCCCTTCAGCGGGGATATAATAGATGAGAGTGAGTGGGTTAAGCTCTATAAGCTCTACTTAACTCCAGTACAGAAGCAATGCAACTTATGCTGAAGAACTTCCCTGCCAGGAGTCTTCCCATTGGAAGCAGAGGCACTGAGTGTGAACAAGCTCCAGTCTTGTTTGAAATGAAGGGAAGAAGTAGGGTGTGTGGGCAGTGTCCTTTTCAGAAGAGCCCTTGAAAAATTCAGATGTGCTAGAAAATTTTGAGCTTTACGTATAGATCCTCAAGGTAGATGTGGTTGGAAATTTCCTCTTTCTGGGTTTTTGTCAGGATTTTTGGGAGGAGTGGAGGAGCAACTCTTCTTTCAGCCTTTCCTGTCACTTCTAAAATCTCTATCCTTTCCTACTAGAAAGCTCCAGGAAACCCTGTCTTTTTTCTTAAAATACGGACTTTGTTTTGGGGGCTCTAAGAAATGATGGGGGAGAACTAGAAGGGAAAAGGGAAGGATTTTCAATGGAGATTTCTTAGTTATGGAACCAGTTTCATTTCTGGCCTTTAGCTTTGTATGTCCACAAGAGCTGTGACTCCAGTGATAAGGCAAGGAAAATTTCATACAATTAATTTGTAACCATACAAATTAATTCACTGATTGAAACCCACTGGGCATGTGATGAAGTACTTGTTTTGTCCATGCTTGTTCTGAAATCATGAAGTGGGTCTATCATTCAGAGTGTAATGAGAGGAACTCAGGCACATATGGTACTTCATTAGACTGGAATATATTTGAATAATTTATAGCAGAACTCAGGACAAAATATAGCCAGGGTGGCAGACATTTACAGTTTGTAACAACCATGAATAACAGAAATGTGTACCTGTACAATTAGTATATTCATTTATTGTAGGGTTTTGCCATTAGTTGAAATGAGAATTTGATGACAATGGAAGATAGTCTATTTTTTGATGACTAATAAAAAATAGATAAAATGCATGATTCCAAATCAAAGTTTTGTAATAAGGTATAATCATAGAAATCTTCTCTTCATTCCCATCCCTTCTTTTTCTAACTCCTGCCGATAGATAACTTTTTGTTTTTTGGTTTAACATCCCATTGTTTCTTTTTGTGTATATAAGCATATATCTGTTTGTATTTTATATAAATAAAATCTCCATACCTATATCCATGTATATATCAGTATTTACTTTTCATCTTTTACACAGTACAGTGTGTGTATCCAGGTGTGTGTGTAGTGTAATATATATACTCATGTAGAAATATATATGCTCACTGCTTGTTTTCTGTAATCTATCCCAGTGACTATTGGGGTGTTTTTACAGCTCTGTAATATTCCAATATGTAGTTTATTCAGTCACTTCTCTATTTTTTTAAATGTTTTATTTATTTAGAGATAATGAGTAAGGGAGGGGCAGAGAAAGCAGGAGACAGAAGCAGAGACTAATGTGCGGAGTCTGCTGCAGGGCTTGAACTCACAAACTGTGAGATCATGACCTGAGCCAAAATCAAGAGTTGGACACTCAACTGACTGAGCCACCCAGGCATCTCAGTCAGTTCCTTATTGATGATCATTTGGGTTGTTTGCAAGTTTTTTGCTATTAAAAATAAGATGCAGGGGCGCCTGGGTGTCTCAGTTGGTAAGTGTCCAACTTCAGCTCAGGTCATGATCTCACAGTCTGTGGATCTGACAGCTCAGAGTATGGAACCTGTTTCAGATTCTGTGTCTCCCTCTCTCCCTGCCCCTCCCCTGCTCACTCTTTGTCACTTTCTCTCAAAATAAAATAAAGACAAAAAAAATTTAAAAAATAAGATGTAATAAATAATTTCTTACACAAGTAATTCTGTATTTTTGCTAGTTTATCTGGGGCTCTGTTCATAGAAGTGAAATTACCGGTTTACTTTTGCTATTTTTAATATTTTTGATATGTTCAAAATGCTTATGAATATGATTTCCTATATGTTGTGTTTATTCTGTAGTTGTGGAACATGGACTCATGTTTAAAAGTGGCTGACTGCAGAGGACATTTAAGTTGGGTTCATTGTGTGATGTTTTCTCCTGATGGATCATCATTTTTGACATCTTCTGATGACCAGACAATCAGGGTGAGAGATACTGAGATTTTCATTTTAGACATTTACTGGTCATAAGCTAAACCTCCTAGAAACTAAGATATTGATTGGCAGTATTGGGGGACAATGAAACAAGAAACTACTAGATTCATATTTATTCTTGGAAAGTGCTGTTATATGGACTATGACAGCCTCATTCATTCCATGCGTGTTCATTGAGTATTATCATAGGCCAAGTGTTGAAGTCCATTGATTAAACTCTATTTTGATTAATTTAAGTATATTACTAGGTAATATATTGTCTTAATTTTTTACTTCTTCCTCCATCTTAAATTC
The DNA here is from genome assembly GCF_006229205.1 of Suricata suricatta. Classification (NCBI taxonomy): domain Eukaryota; kingdom Metazoa; phylum Chordata; class Mammalia; order Carnivora; family Herpestidae; genus Suricata; species Suricata suricatta. Next base: position 21,629,145 of record NC_043709.1, on the reverse strand, counting down.
CCCCATGCAATTATTTGCCAATTCTAATGTAGTCTGCCTTTCCTTTTTTTTTTTTTTTTTTTTTTTTGTCATTTGTTTCTACTTTTCCATTTCAAGTTTAGGTGTCCATTACATGTTGCCTCTCTGAATGTATTAGTGTGTGTGTGCCACAATCTTTTTTTTCTTGGTTTTCTACATGCTGCTTCCAAGCTATTTTTATCATGTACAATATAGTCATGTCATTTTTGCTCAGAAACTACTAAAAGTTAAGTAGGTAGTCCTAAGTTTACACTGAAATTCTCTACAGTGTGGCCTTATTCTGTTCCAGTCTTTCTTTTGGTGTATTCCTACAGGTAATCTATACTGGACTGCTCACATTTTCCCAACATCCTGGGGTTCCCTGTTTCTTTTGCTTATGTGGTTTCTTATGTTTGGAATACTCTATTTCCCTGTCTCTCTCCTAATAAGTCCTACAGCTTCCCCCCAGGCCTTCCGTAAAGCCCTTCCTAATAATCCATTTGGGGAAATGTCTCTCCTCTTTAATGTCATATAACTCTATGTCCTTTTCTTGTGGTACTAACCAAATTCTGCTTGGAAGTTAAGTGCAGATTTGCTTTACGTTTCACCTTTAGTCCTCCACTGCTCCTCTAACTTGTTTACACATCTTAAATTATAAGGCCTTTGAGGCTAGGGACCCTGGTTTATCCCTTTGGGATCTAATATAGTACTTTATATCCAGTGTAGCTAAAGGGTGTTTTTTTTTTTTTAACTATTTATGCTAGACATTGTAAGAAGTACTGTACTTATATTTGCCAATTCTCACAGCAGTCCTTTTTGCAGCTGAGGAAAACAGTCACAAAAAGGCTAAATCAGTTCTGCTTAAAGTGCCAGTCTCCATAAACTTGAGCCACAATGTAAATCGACTCACTGCTTCCTTCATCAAGAAAATCTTGTTAAAAAAAGATCAGTCCTATCACTAAGCATACTGTTAATAGTGTATTAGTGGTATAGTTGATTTATGTTCTGGTACCAGCTCCTTATGTTGGTATCAGACAGTTTGAAGACTAGTGGGAGTTCTTATTTTAAGAAGCACTATGTTAAGTAACCTTCCCAAAGTCATAACTTTAGGTGGAACTAGAGTTAATAGTTGGGCACCCATTACTCTTAATACCAACTACTACTCACTATAGAATATAGTAATGAGTATTTGTTAAATTATAATCTAATAATTGAAAATTTTCTGGTATATGGGTATTTTAAGTGTGAAGCATGGTTTGTATCTTGCTTTAAGACTAAGCCTTCTCTTTACATATTTTAGAGGATATTACTAGCTTATTTTAGTTTTTTTAATCTCTTAATTAGCTCTGGGAGACAAAGAAAGTATGTGAGAACTCTGCTATAGTGTTAAAGCAAGAAATAGATGTTGTATTTCAAGAAAATGAAGTGATGGTTCTTGCAGTTGACAATATAAGACATCTGCAGGTGAGTATTTTTTAGAAAACAATTGGAAATATTGGTTTTTTTTTTTTTAATGTTCATTTATTTTTGAGAGAGCACACAGGCAGGGGAAGGGCAAAGAGAGAGAGATGGGACACAGAATCTGAAGCAGGCTCCAGGCCCTGCGCTGTCAGCACAGAGCCTGATTTGGGGCTCAAACCAGTGAACGTGAGATTACTACCTGAGCAAAAATTGGATGCTTAACTGACTGAGCTACCCAGGCACCCCAAAAATAGTTTTGATTGAACTACTTCCAATTCACATTTTTCTTGTTAGGTTTTGAACTTGGGATCAGGCATAAATGTGTGGTATCTAATAGGTGCTCAGTAGGTATGAGTTGAATATATATGTGGGTCTTGAGTTGAGACTTAAATATGCTTGTATTTAGAATTTAAAAAGGTGATACGTCACCTCACTTCATTCCTCTCCCGTTGGTATCTGTGATCACATTCCTTGATTTTCATGGAGTCCGGAGGAGTTGAGACCGAGTGATTGAGGGCAGGACAGAGCTTCACAAGCTCTGGGGTTGCAAAGCTGAGCTTGATGTAATGGAAAGAACAGTGACTGTTCACTCAGGAGACCCACGTCTCCTAAACAGTAAAGTTTAGGCTTTATTGTCAGTTAATTTTGTGTGATGTTGTACACTTCTCTGAGCCTCACTTTCTTCAACTGTATGGTCCTTTTTATCTCTAGAAGTCTGAGCTGATTATAGGGTGAAAGTGGACTCCAAATTCAGGAGATAGATATCTGGGAGTGACAGTCTATGGCAGGTTGTAATTTCTTCTTGTCTCCTGTCAGGGGTCAGAGTCAAGGTATGTGAGGCACCCGTTAATATGGCTTGTTCTGTATTTTACAAGTTTTACTGTCATCCTTAATATGTTGATGGGGAGATTCTAATGCCCTGTATTTCCAGGATAAATTGGGGTGTGGAGTTGAATGTGCATGCCTCATTACTGATTTTTAGCAGATGTGGGATATTTTCTATTGCAGTTTTCTTCTCAAATTCAGTGTCCTCAGCTTGTATTACCTTTAGTAAATTTGTGAAACCTTTCTTTAATAGTTATCATAATTGTGAGACTTCAAAAAGAAGTCATCCAACTATAAAAGTATTTTATTCTCTGTCAGTGATTATGAGAGAGTTTAAGGGATAGTTAAACTGACAAAGTTCCATTTAAGTGAACAAAACATGTTTTAGTCACTCTTAGAAAAATATGGAAATTTATTTTTGAGAGAAAGATAAATTCATCTTTTAGCAGTTCAGTCGTCATTTTGAATGTCTGGAAAGATACAGAAAAGAAAAGGCTGCCTTGACTGATAACCCTGAAATCTTTGTGCTTGAAACAGATATGACTGCTTATTTCATGGTGATGAAAAATGATTTAAGACTTTTAGGTTGTAACATAAAGAGGTAGCTGACAATTTTTTTTAAGCTTAAGAAATAGTTTTAGTTGAGCAATAAGGCATCTTTATTAATGATTTAAAAAATAATTGCTAGCATTGATACATAGTATGAAATTAGCTAATTTTAGATTAAGCATTACAAGCCCAGCCACCCATATTATGCTTATGGATTTTTCTCCAAAGCTCCCTTCTCCCCTGTTGAAAAAGGGAAAGAATCTTAATTTATACTGTTTTGTGAGTGACTTAGAGGATATAAAACTCATTTTAAGGATGTTTTTAAAAAGTGTTTTTTGGAGAGAACACAAGCAGGGGAGGAGCAAAGAGAAAGGGGAACAGTGGATCTAAAGCGGGCTCTGCGCTGACAGCAGTGAGCCCGCCCGATGTGGGGCCCCGAACTCAATGAAATGTGAGACATGACCTGAGCTGAAATCAGTTGCCCAACCTACTCAGCCACCCAGGTGCTCCTAAAACTCATTTTAAATGGAATTTGGCTTTTTATATAATGTCTGTCTCAGTCCCATTTCATTAGCCCTCTTGAAAAATACCAGAAAAGTATACTTTAGCAAACGATAGCCCTATTAAAATGGGCTTTGTAAAGAAATGGAAAACAGGGTGCAGATTTAGCTGTGGGATTATGAATTGATATTTCTCAGGTGGTAGGCACAGCAGCTGCTTTTTAAACCTTTTAAAGCTCATTTTATTTTATGAAAATGTATTTGAACCACAAAAGTGAAATGAAATGAAAGCATGAAGTGCTAAACGCAGCTGCTGAGACTAGGATAGAGCTTTGTTGTTCCCCTGGGAGATCTTGTTGGTTATTTTCTGTGTTTCACTTTGTTTTCAATTGAAGTCTCTGTTGTAAAGAACAGAAACTACTCTTACAGCCTAATGACTGATTGTGTCTTATTTTTCTTTAGCTTATTAATGGAAAAACAGGTCAGATTGATTATCTGACTGAAGCTCAAGTTAGCTGCTGTTGCTTAAGTCCACATCTTCAGTACATTGCATTTGGAGGTGAAGATGGAGCCATTGAGGTATTCTGTTCTAGTCTTCAAAATCCTTCTATGCAGGATAGTTTTTGATTTAAAATTAATTGTGTGTCTGTCATTGTAGACTTACGCTACATCTTTTTGTGGTATATCAGTCATTCTTCTGTTAGACTAAAACTAATCTTACAATCCTGTTGGTGATATATTTTTCAGATTGCCTTTACTATGGTTTGTCTTCTTGTGTCTTATGGTCTACCTAGTGTTTTGCTGTTCTCCAAGAATATCAAACACAGAGATTTAGCTAACGATGTAGATGTAAATAACTTTTTTTTCCTCTTAGCAACTCAGTCTTTGGTGTAGGTTTTCATTTTGGTACTGATAAGGTTCATTGTAAATGTCTGTGCAGGGTTGCCTTATGCTTACCTGTTTCACCAACCCTTTCTGATATACTTTTGGTATTAGAAGTATACCTCATCACTACCTGAAATCCTTAACTTATTACAGAAGACCAAATAAATAAAAAAATGCAAAAATTGCACATTGTCTTGGGTCTGTAATAGTTTTTCAAAGGAACATTTGTTCCTTCTCACTTTTTTTCTCACCCAAGCATTTTGGAATTCTTAATTTATTAATTGTGGCACAAGCCACATTTACTTTACTTTGGATTTATTTTCATAAGGAATTACACAAATATTCTCTAGTCTCTGTTGCCCCACAAAGAGGAGACTATATGTTTACACACAGAATGAAGGAGGAAGCTTTTAGAAAGTGATGCCAGTGTTATTGTGTTACTATACATTTGTCATGGCCATTGTGGCATGGATTCAGAGGTTAGGTGTTTTTTTTTCATTATTGTGAAAAATTATTTATTGTGAAGATGAGTGCTACTCTGAAAAAAGTTTATTGTGGATGTTGTTTAAGCAAGGGATGGTTCTGCATTTATGAGTGCACCTTAGTCTTCCCTCTTGGTCTCATCTTTCAAACTGGGGTATATTATTATTCATTCTTAAAGGATCTTTTCTTCCCTTTTTCTTTTAACATTGTTGCCAACCCAGCACTACATTCTTTTTGTTTTTACAATCTGAGTATCTTGGAATAAGCCTTAGTTTAAGGAAATAATTCACAAAACACACATGTGCCTATCCATAACCCTGTCCTCAAAGTCATCAAATAATATAAATAATATAAAAATCAATCATATGAGATTACCAATATTTGACTGTATTTAACTTGTAAGTTGGCATTTTCATGTGGTTGAGTCTAGTATCCTATAATAACAGCTACCATCGTTAGGTGTTTGTTTACTAACCAGATTGTTCAAGGAATTATTATAATACCTAGATGTTAGATGTTAGTCCTGTTTTACAGATGTCTAAGCTCCAAGTTTTCATAACTTTGATTAAATCAGTAAGTGGCACAGCTAGGATTCAAACCCTGGTCTCTGAGCTGCTGTGCCATGATGCTTGTCTGCCTTTTCCTTACAGCAGTGGTTAAGATGGTCTCTTCTGCTCACTGGGGAAGGTTCACACAGTTCCCCTTTGCTTTCTAAGGGGCCTTTTATCAGACATGCAGGTTAGGTTTAAATTTCTACTATTTCCTATATTAACATCATTTGTATTTTCCTTAGGCTTCCTTGAGTACATTTTAATTTGGACAAGAGAGCCATATTTACTTTTTTTGTTTTGTTTTTGGTCAGTTCACTGGAAAGCTTTTTTTGACTGTTAATCACTTTTTAAATCTCTGCATTTGGCATGACCTTTAAAGCGTTCTCAGTGTACCTCCCCAGCCTACTCATATTCTCTTTTCTATTTGTTGTCTCTCTCATTACCCACCCCCTCTATCCTTGTCTCTGTGGTGTTTTATAAAGAGCTTGCCTTGTCTATCATCCAGGATTTTTTCTTTCTTCTCTCTAATCCATCTTACATGGCATTTTCTTTTTGGAGGCTGAGTCTAGGCTGCCACTTGTTTGATGAATTGGGTAGTTGAGTTCTCAGAAGGACCACTGGTTTTTACTGCTATCAGGTCATTCCAGTGAGTGTTTTATTTCAGGGTGTGTGTGTGTGTATACACTTGTGCATATGTATGTTACATTCATTTGTGTGTCTTTGATTAAAATGAAAGCACTATGAGATGGAAATTCTCTGCCCTTCTGTATCTAATTTGAATTTAATATCTTTGGGGTGTAATGCCTGGGTGTTGCTGAATTTCTTGGTGCTAATTTTCTGTGGTTTTCTATTTTGAAGATTTTAGAACTCCTAAACAACAGAATCTTCCAATCTAGGATTGGGCACAAGAAAACTGTACGGCACATCCAGTTCACAGATGATGGGAAAACTCTTATTTCAAGCTCTGATGATTCTTCAATTCAGGTGAGGAGAAGAATCAACTTCCAACGTATGTCATGCTGACTCTAGCAAAGGAGCCCTTTAGTTGTGGCTCATATCTGGTGTGCATTTTAAATATTTAAGAACTTATTACTTTGGGGATGCATTCAGATTATGTACATAGATTTAGATGAAACCCATTCATGATTCATATCTTTCTGTGGGTGAGGCAGGCAAATTGACTTGGGGACCCTCTACTGGAAGACTTTATTTTGAAGATCAAGGAGTCATTTGAGTTCTCCTGCCTGCCTTGTATTTGGATTTCAATCACTAAATAAACTTTTTTGCCACATTTATGTAATTTCTCTTTATTTTTCTTTATAGTTGTAAAGTCAAAGAATTTTATCCTTTTAAGAATAAGATGTTAAAAAAAAAGAATAAGATGTTTATTATAGGGATAAAATCCTTTAAAAAAAAGAATAGTTTGCCATAATGAAGGTTTGTGGATATGGAGGCCTTATGCCTATTATATGTTCTTTAAAATTTAACTTTTATTGAAGTTCCAATGCACATGCTTTTAAAACTTAAATAGTATTACAGAGCTCATTATGGAAAAGAAGTCTCCCATTGCTCATTATCCAAAAGCACTTCTTTTAGCTTCTAGATACTCCTTTTGATATCTACTTTCATGCCCCCCATATCTCAAGTTTATAATGTTTTTAATTCTTAAAAAAAATTTTTATGTGTTTTATTTTGAGAGAGAGAGAGAGGGGGGGGGCGGGGGAGGGGCAGAGAGAGAGAGAGAGAGGGAGACATAGATCTGAAGCAGATTCCAGGCTCTGAGCTGTCAGCACAGAGCCCGACCCCATGGACCATGAGACCATGACCTGAGCCGAAGTCAGATGCTTAACCGACTGAGCCACCCAGGTGCCCCTACAGTATTAAAAACTCTTTTGACGGGGTGCCTGGCTGGCTCATTTGAAAGAGCAGGTGACTGTTGATCTCAGGGTCATGAGTTCAAGCCCTACACTAGAGATAGAGATAGAGATTATGTAAATAAATAAAAATTATTTTGAAAAATATCCTTTTATGTTATGTCTTTGTGAATTCTGTACAATTGGATTGCAATTTGATTTCAGTGCAGAAACTTACTCTAGGCTTGCTCCCGTGATACTATTATTAGTATTAGCTATGAAACTCAGTGTAATATTCACCTTTCTTCCTCTCCAGATGGCTTTGAGATTCTGTTGAGACCTTGTATACTGTCTAGTTTTTCTGTCAGAAGCTAAAATCATAGGTTTAATGACCTGCTTGAACATCAGATATTCTCAGCCAGAGAGAAAAATAATTTCTAGGAATATTTTTAGGCTCAGGGTTAGATTATTTTTAGAATATGAGTTAAGTGGTGTTTCATCCTCTTTTTCTGCTCTATCCAGGATACTTCTTACATTAAAAATATTTTAGTGAGTATATATTCATGTAACAAAACCCTTGGTGGGTATTTCTAAGAATTGACTGGTTGGATTTTTATTTTAACTTTTTAATAATTAATTGGAAGTTTGTGCCCCAGCCCCCAGCTTTGTTGAGGTGTGACAAAATTGTATATGTTTTAGACATACATGATTATTTGATATATACACATTGTTAAATAATTACAGTGATCAAGTTAATGTATCCACACACATGTCACTTAGTTACCATCTTAGAGGTTTATTTTATTCATCTTTGTATCCCCAGTGCCTGGAAATTAGCAAGAGTTCAGTAAATCTGTGTTGAGCTGAACCAAACTTATTGCCAAAATTTGAAAAATGAACTCACTCATTTATAGCATCTAGAGTTGTAAAAATCGAGGCCTTTGGTAGTTTTTCGTCCTTTTTCTTGAGATAAATATAGCCCAAGTAGCAGCCATGTTTACCTGAGTCAGTATATGAGACTATATTGATTCTTACAGGTAGAAGATTCTTCAGTACTTTTAAAATTTAAATTTTATTATTTATATAGCTGAAAACATTCTATAATATATATACATTGCAAAAATTATAGCTCATGGGAGAGACATCTCCAAACTCAGTACATTTGGCTAATGCTGGTGAAAGTTTAGCTGTTCTATAAGGTAATTCAAGTAGTACAGTGGGTTTGAGTCCAGTAAAAAGGGTGTCCTTGTCATCTCTGGCTTATTGGAAAGCTGCAACAAAAACCTCTAAGGCTGTTCTGAATCTTTCCTCAGCAATTGTCGAACTTCGTGTTCTGTCTGCTCAGTAAGGTTCTCTGACATCTTGATGTGGAGGGCAGCAGTAAGAACCCAGTTCAGAATTGAACACTGAATCAGACACATCTGGGAATGGCAGTGCCAGTCACTCAGGAAGAGCTGTTAATAGTAGCCACTGATTCTCTAGTCCAGTGATGCCCAGAAAGTAGGAGCAAGCCAGAAAGTTCTAGGTCTAGGTGTATTTTATGGTTAGTCACACAGGGTGCGTTTCTTTTCTGATATGATTTGGGGAGCCAGAGAAACCTCTGTTTCTTCCTCTTCTCCAACATATCTCCTTGAGTTCTTAAAATGCTGAAATTCCTAATTCATTCTCTTTAAAATTCCTCTCATTTCTATCTCCTCTTCTTGGGTCCCCTTGCTCTCATCCAGATACCCTGCTCCTGATGTCTTGCTTTTGTGAATGAGCACTTGGAGATAGAAGAGATAGAGCTCGAGAAAAGGCTAAAGACATTTCTACTGTTGAACCATCACCAGTCAAAAACTTGACCCAGAATATCACTAATGTGCATACCTGTGGTAGTTGCTGATTTTTCTGTATCTTTTTATTCTTGATGTTAAAAATTAGAAAATTCTGTTCCAGTCTACTTATTTGCCCACAGCTCAGAAGTCCAGCTTCCTCAGGACCACAGGACTTTTTTTTTTTTTTAATATCTTCTCAACCTTATTTTTCTGATGGTTCTGCATATTCTGTATTTCAGCCAGACTGAGCTATAAACTGGCCCCCATAATCTTTCCATGTTTTCCTGTTTCTGTGCTTTAACTTAAGCATTCATTGCCTTTATTTTTCCCTTCTCAGGTTGTGAATCATACTTCCAGCCCATACCTTACCTCAAGCCTACTTTGCATGCACTATCTCCATTATTTCAATTTCTTCTCTTCCTTTTGTGCTTGAGGAGTTCTTCCTAGAGCTCCATATGAAAAATAATTACTATAGCACTTTGTCAATTTGAAGATTGCACTAAGGGGGATATTTAATATCTCTAAAACTTAGAAATTCTGTGACTTGGTTTGATGCTGCTCTAGTCAGCTAGCCTTCCCAGGCATTAGGACCAGTAGGACTCAATAACCTCAGTGGAGCTGGAATGTTTTACTTATTTATTTATTTGTTTGTTTATTTATTTATTTATTTATTTATATCCAAGTTAGTTAGCATATAGTGCAACAGTGATTTCAGGAGTGGATTCCTTAATGCCCCTTACCCATTTAGCCCATCCTCCCACAATCCCTCCAGCAACCCTGTGTTTGTTCTTTATATTTTGTCTCTTATGTTTTGTCCCCTTCCTTGTTTTTATATTATTTCTGCTTCCCTTCCCTCATGTTCATCTCTGTTTATCTTAAATTCTTCATGTCAGTTAAGTCATATGATATTTGTCTATCTCTAATTTCGCTTAGCTTAATACCTTTTAGTTCTATCCATGTAATTGCAAATGGCAAGATTTCATTCTTTTTGATTGCCAAGTAATGCTCCATTGTATATATATACCACATCTTTTTTAACCATTCATCTGTTGATGGGCATTTGGGCTCTTTCCATACTTTGGCTGTTGTCGATAGTGCTGCTATAAACGTTGCAGTACATATGCTCCTTTGAAATAGCACACCTGTATCCCTTGGATAACCTAGTAGTGCAATTGTGGGTCGTAGAGTAGTTCTATTTTTAATTTTTTGAGGACCCTCCATCCTGTTTTCTAGAGTAGCTGCACCATTTGCATTCCCACCAGTAGCGCAAAAGCGATCTTCTTTCTCTGAATCCTCGCCAACATCTGTTGTTGCCTGAGTTGTTAATGTTAGCCATTCTGACAGGTGTGAGATTTTGATTGTGGTTTTGATTTATATTTCCCTGATGGTGAGTGACATTGAGCATTTTTTCATCTGTCAGTTGGCCATCTAGATGTCTTCATTGGCGAAGTGTCTATTCATGTCTTTTGCCTATTTCTTCACTGGATTATATGCTTTTTGGGTGTTGAGTTTGATAAATTCTTTATAGATTTTGGATACTAGCCCTTCATCTGATATGTTGCTTGCAAATATCTTCTCCCTTTCTGTTGGTTGCCTTTTAGTTTTGCTGATTGTTTCCCTTGCTATGCAGAAGCTTTTTATTTTGATGAGGTCCCAGTAGCTCATTTTTGCTTTTGTTTCCTTCGCCTCTAGAGACATGTTGAATAAGAAGTCGCTGCAGCTGAGGTTAAAGAGGTTTTTTGCCTGCCTTCTCCTCTAGGATTTTGATGGCTTTCTGTCTTATGTTTAGGTCTTTCATCCATTTTGAGTTTATTTTTGTGTATGGTGTAAGAAAGTTCATTTTTCTGCATATTGCTGTCCAGTTTTCCCAGCACCATCTGCTGAAGAGACTATTCCATTGGATATTCTTTCCTGATTTGTGAAACATTAGTTGGCCATATGTTTGTGGGTCATTCTCTATTCTGTTCAGTTGATCTGAGTGTCTGTTTTTGTGCCAGTACCATACTGTCTTGATGCTTACAGCTTTGTAATACAGCTTGAGGTCTGGGATTGCGATGCTTCCAGCTTTGGTTTTCTTTTTCAAGATTGCTTTGGCTATTTGGGGTCTTTTCTGGTTCCATACTTTTTTTAGGATTGTTTGTTAGTGGAGCTAGAATCTTCAGTCTTGGCCTCACTTGTGGGGTTTAGGAAACTGTGAATATGTAATAGGGGATAATTTTCTCTGGAAAATTTAATCAGATGGAGAGCTCACTAGCATATTGTGGCTTTTCTCTGTCTTCTGGTGTAATTAACTGCTTTCTAAGAAACTGAAGAAAATGATTTTTTTTCTAAAGATTTATTTTTATTTTTTTAGAGAGAGTGCGAACAGGGATGGGGTGGAGGGAGAGACAGAGAGACAGAGAGAGAGAGACTGAGACACCACACTCAGCACAGATCTCAACATGGGGCTCAATCTCATGACCTTGGGATTATGACCTGAGCTGAAATCAAGAGTCAGATGGTCAACTGACTGAGCCCCCCAGGCACCCTGAAAATGACTTTTATTAAGTAGGAAACATATTTTATTTTGTCCTTTAGTCAAGTTAATTAATCCTAGTGTTTCTCTGTCTCTAAAATGGGTATACTATATTTTTCTTGCTATTCTTTTTTTATTAATAGTTTATTTATTTTTTAAATTTACATCCAAGTTAGTTAACAACAATGGTTTCAGGAGTAGATTCCTTAATGCCCCTTACCCATTTAGCCAGTCCCCCCTCCTACAGCTGCTCCAGCAACCCTGTTTGTTCTCTGTATTTATCTCTTATGTTTTGTCCTCCTCCCTGTTTTTATATTATTTTTGCTTCCCTTCCCTTATGTTCATCTGTTTTGTATCTTAAAGTCTTCATATGAGTGAGGTCATATGATATTTGTCTTTCTCTGACTAATTTCACTTAGCTGTATACGTCTTCATTTTACTGAAATTCCATGAGGATAAAAGATGTTAGGCAGTTGAACACCTACTACCCCACTTCTCCAATGGAATATCATGGGGAGAGGGTTATAACAGACTTATTTCTTTGATAATCAGGTATGGAATTGGCAATCAGAGGAGTATGTTTTTCTACAAGCCCATCAGGAAACAGTGAAAGACTTTAAGCTTTTGAAAAATTCAAGACTGCTTTCCTGGTCATTTGATGGAACCGTGAAGGTAATTTGAAGCACAAGGTTGTTGTTTTAAGGTTGTTGTTTTTTTCTTTATTTTTTTAAGTATTCTGATATTGTAATGATTATATTGTGACAGCTAAAAGCAGATGGGTGGTAAGTACTTAAATTTTTAAATTTCTCTTTTCTCATGCCTGTTTTCTCTTTACTGCAGTCACCTTCATCTGCGTGTTTAGTGGCACTTAAAGAGGTCCGAACAACCATTGTGCTAAAGCTCTTATTTCATAGATATGTATTCTAGATGATTATGCCCCGTAATACGCAATGTTCTTAAAAGTGTCAAATTCTCTATTTCTTTTTGAAGGTATGGAGTATTATTACTGGAAGAATAGAAAAAGATTTTGTCTGTCACCAAGATACAGTACTTTCTTGTGATATTACTCCTGATGCGACCAAGTTTTCATCTACATCTGCTGACAAGACTGCAAAGGTAGGTCAGTTAGTTGAAATGTGCATGCATGAAAGTTAGGTATTGGTTATGTGTTATGAGTCCAAATGATGTATAAAACAGTAAGTTTCTATGTGTCTGTCTCCTGTTTTGTGAATTTTTGGAGGATGCCCATTGACATTTAGTTTGTGTCAAATAGTTTAATTTGGGCAAATGGAGGACCTTTGATTTCTGACTTACTAAGGACTTTTTTGTCTGTTACTAATAAAATGCAATATCTACTATATATTATAGACAGGAAAAAGCACTGAAAGGGATTTACATTTAATTGCACATCCATAGTAAAAGTTTATGCAATTGATGTAAGTTGATACTTGTGAAAATCACATTCCAGTGAAATGCTGCCTAACTGGGGACATTGACTACTCCATTCTCTTCTTTTTTCTCCATCTTTGTTAATGAACTCATTACCCATTTTTCCAAATTACAAACCTTGGAATTAACTGGGACTCTCTCCTGTCTTTCATGCTCTGTTGATTACTTCTTAGTGTTTCTTGGTTCATTCTTCTCATTTTCCCCATCCATAAGATTAGGCTCTCCTCCTTCATTGGTGAACCTTTCTTTGGTCTGTGCCTCCTCCAGTTTATCTTCCTTACTGCTACCTGAGTCTTCTGTTGAAATACTTCTATGATCTCATGGTTTATATGCCAGATTCCTTTACCCCTGACCATCTCTTTCTGCTGCGTTGTTCCTTTTGTGCCAAGCAACTTTTACCTCCATCTTCTGTGTACTCAGTTAATTTTGGTGTGACACAACCGTCTCCTTTTTTAACTCGAAGCATTATGACTCATTCTTTCAGACATAGATTTGATGTCAGCTCTTCAGTGAACCCTTTCCTGGCCCTCAGGCGGGGTTAGCTACTCCACCTTCAGTGTTCCAGATTACTCCAGTTTCCTAAAGTATTTACTTCATGTAACTATTTACTTAATGATTTGTAAGTCTGTATACTTGATTATAGAGTTTTCAAGAATTGGGACTGTATTTAATTCATCTTTGTACCACCAGTTCTTAGCTCAGTGTCTGAAACATGGTAATTTCAGTACATTCTTGTTAAATTGTGATGATGTTGAACCACAAAGGAGACTATTGGAAAGAAAAAAACCAGCATTTTGGCTGCCAAGACAGTAGGATAGTATAGTGACTAACCTTTAAAGAACCCTTGCCATATATTAGGCCCTGTGCTAAAATTTCACTATTATCTCACTTAATCTTCACACCATAGGTACTATTATCCCGTTGTACAGGTGCAGAAACGAAAGCTAGAGAAACATGTGGGTTGTCCTAGGTCACAAGGAACTTGTCAGTATAAGGGAGCCAGGACTCACAGTCAAGTTGGCTCTACTCTATAGATGGCTCTTAACTGATTTGCTATTCTTTCTTTTAAATTTTACATTAAAGAAGCTGTGATTTTGGTCCTTGAGCTGAAGTTAACATGAGTAATTAAAGGGAGGATCAGGAAAAAAAAATAGTGTTGCAAGTTGAAACTTGCACCTCTAATGAAAATTTATGAACTATTGAATGTTAGAAATTCCGTATGATTGAATTTATAGCTAACTAGCCCCAGGGCAGGGTTTGCAGGTACTTATTTTGAGTGTATTTACTATTCTTTAAAAAATTTTTTTTTTAATGTTTTATTTATTTTTGATACAGAGAGAGACAGAGCATGAGAGGGGGAAGGGCAGAGAGAGAAGGAGACACAGAACAGGAAGCAGGCTCCAGGCTCTGAGCTAGCTGTCAGCACAGAGCCTGACGCGGGGCTCGAACTCACGAACGTGAGATCTGACCTGAGCCGAAGCCGGAGGCTCAACCGACTGAGCCACCCAGGCGCCCCGAGTGTATTTACTATTCTTAAACAGTCCTAATTGCCTTGCAGATTTGGAGCTTTGAACTTCTTTCCCCTCTTCATGAATTGAGGGGCCACAAAGGCTGTGTGCGCTGCTCTGCCTTCTCTGTGGACAGTACCCTGTTGGCGACTGGAGATGACAATGGAGAAATCAGGGTAGGGTGTTTGCTGACATAAAAGCACCATTCTCTCTCTGTAGCTTTAATTAGCACTCTGTACCACACTGATGATCTTTGTTAATGTGACTGAGAAGCACAGGCCCTGGAGTTCTGGTTGGATGAGACATTTATGCTTTATTTCCTGTGTACATTATGTTCACAGCTGCACTCCTCTGCAGGAGAGAATTAATTTTAGTTAGAATGAAGTATATGAGTTAGAGTTTTTGGGGGGCACCTGGGTAGCTCAGTGAGTTAAGCATCCAAATCTTGATGTCGGCTCAGATCTTGATCTTGGGGTCGTGAGTTCAGACCCCATGTTGGGCTCTGTGCTGGGCATCGTGCCTACTTTAAAAAAAAAAAAAAAAAAGAATAGAGTCTATGAATGTGAGGAGGCAAATTCCTGAGTTATTTGCACTTAGTTGTCTGCTCTTAGCTTGAGACTGATTCATTAAAATTCTTGGACTCGAACCAAAGGTTGTTTACAGTGGCAGAATTTGAAGAAAATAATTCTGCTCTTTTAAGCACTGAAAGAAAAAAAATCACTTAATGAAACTATATCCATTAGATAGTCAACATTTACAGTGTGGCCTGTTACAGTCCTCATGGGACTGTCTGCCTCCGGTTGTGTTAGAAGGATTGGGCAGTTGATGGGAAAAATTTGGGCACTGGGATGGCTGCTTTAGTAACCAGTGTATTTTAGGAGCATCTTGTTTGTTTTCCTTTTTTACAAAGGAAGACTTAAAATTCATGAGAGAGTATTCAGTCTGCAGGAATAGAGGCGTTATCAGATGGACTGTCCAGGAAAATTAAGTTTCTCCTGCTTGAGGACTAAGTAACCAACCTTCTTTGTACTGTTCTAATAAATGGCATGTCCGCTGAAGTGGCAGGGCTTCTTTGGGAACATTCATTTTGCTCGGATGAAAAGGTCTGCTTTACTGGTTATCTGGTTATGAAGGAATATTTCATTTTTCAGAAAACCTTGAGGAAACAAATTCTCTTTATTTTTTAAGTTTTTTAAATTAAAAATTTTAAAGTTTATTTTTGAAAGAGACAGAGTATGTCTGGGGAACGGCAGAGAGAGAGAGAGGGAGACACAGAATCCAAAGCAGGCTCCAGGTTCCAAGTTGTCAGCACAGAGCCTGATGCGGGGCTTGGGCTTGAATTTACGAATCATAATAAGATCATGACCTGAGCTGAAGTTGGACACTTAAACAACTAGGCCACCCAGCTACCCCAAATTCTCTTTTTTTAAATGCATGTTATTTAAAAATTTTACTTTAGTAACATTAAACAAAAATTTTGCTTTTCTTAAAAAAATTATTTTAATGTTTATTTTTGAGAGAGAGAGAGAGAGATAGACAGACAGACAGTGCGAGCAGGGGAGGTGCAGAGAGAGAGGGAGACACAGAACTTGAAGCAAGCTCCAGGCTCTGAGCTGTTAGCACAGAGCCTGATGTAGGGCTTGAATCCATGGACCATGAGATTGTGACCTGAGCCGAAGTCATTTAAATGACTGAGCCACCCAGGTACCCTGTTTTTCTATTTGATTATTCAAAATGTAGCTGTTAATTTCTCTCTCTCTCTCGCTCTCTCTCTATATGTGTATCTCTGATATTTAGCTATCTTACTAAATTCTAATGAGTTTGTCCATTTGGTTTTCTTTGATATTCTAGGAAAACATTTACAAATGATTTTAGTTATTTTCCTTTGCTGTTTATGCCTCTTTCTTATTCAGTTGTTCACTTATTTGAAATATTATAGAGTACCACCCATGTATTAATTATCACTGGAAATAAATGGAAATATTAGCATCTGTAAGTGATTGAGCTGTTTATAAGGGTCTAGTAAAATAATTTTTATATATGTATATAAATGTTTATATACATATACATAAAACCTTATAGGCACTTATTGTTTAAATTTGTTTGAATGACCTCATCAGCATTCTTCATGGTAGATCCTGTCCTAGAATCCTATTTTTTTTTTTTTTTTGACATAGTTTGTCAGTCCTTTTTTGTTTATTCCAAGCTTCTTCCATTATTCTCTTTTTATCAAATGAAAAGAATCGCAGGATTTTGACCAATTGTTCTAAGTTCTCTTGTTTTATTTTTTGGAGTATGGTTAATGATAATAAATAATAAATATAATAATAATACATTTTATAATAATAAATACATTTTTATTATAGGGAATGTTTTTTGAAAAATTGGACGGGGAGAATGCAACCTAAAAAAAATTCCTAAGGTATCACTGAATTGTAATTATACTTTTAAGAAAGATTTCCAAATATGCTCCAGATGAGATGGATAGATATATAGAACTTTTGGGTGACCTTGTTAATGCATTGTGTATTCTGTTTGGTAGATATGGAATGTCTCAAATGGTGAGCTGCTTCATTTGTGTGCTCCGATTTTAATAGAAGAAGGCGCTGCTACCCATGGAGGCTGGGTGACTGATCTTTGCTTTTCACCAGACAGCAAAATGCTTGTCTCTGCTGGAGGGTATCTTAAGGTAGGAGTTCCTCAAAGACTGTGAAAGAAAAGAACAGCCTATCTACTACTTTCCAAGCTATTTTCACTTGTTTCTCAGTTGGGCCTCGTATAACCCAGCAGAATGGAAGGGCAGTGACTATTATCCTCATTTGGCCGAGATGAGACAAACCTGCAAGGCTGCTTTCCTCAGTGTTCCCGGAAGTTTTGATGACGGTGTAGGGATGTTTTCTGTACACGGCTCTCATCCTGCCCCATACTTAGAAGATCAGAATGACTAGAAAGTTGGGTGTTTAACTTAATTTTATTTTCTACTTCACCAATGGTTAACTATTTTGGTTGAAAGTCTTTAATTACTTGTGAAAAAATTTATTTGTGAAATTTCCTTTTTTTTTCTTCTTAGGTTTATTTATTTTGAGAGAGAAAGAGAGAGACAGCATGAGCAGGGGTAGGGCAGAGAGGGAGGGAGAGAGAGAAAATCCCAAGCAGGCTCCACACTGTCACTGCAAAGCGTGATGTGGGGCTCAGACTCATGAACTGCAAAATTATGACCTGAACAGAAACCAAGAGTCGGACTGTTAACTGACTGAGCCACCTAGATGCCCTGTGAAATTTCTTAAGTACTAGTAATAGTAGCAGAAGTAGTAGTAATTGTAATAATAATAGTAGCAAGAGCATATTGCTTTATTTTATAGCCTACACAATGCTTTACTTACATTATTTCATAAGCCAGCTTTGTAAGCTTAAATTTTATTACCCTTGGTTTGTAGGTGAGGAGACTGATGCTCATTGAGTGTGTTATAGTGCCTCAGGGCTATTTTTTAGTGCTTGCTTGTATTTATCCATCCACTCAATAAGAATATGTTAAGTGCCCACTGTGTGCTAAGACATTGCTGTATGGCACAGTGTCTAAGACTTGGTTTTTGCCTTTCAGTGACTTATAGTTTGGGGGAAGCAGACAATAAATAAATAGTCTCTAAAATACAGGAGGCTTTGGGACATGCGTGCATAAAGATGGAGTTAACAGAGGTTTCTTAGGAAGGGGGATGCCTGAGGTCAGTGTTTTGAATGGTGGTACACTTTTAAAAGGGGTTGAAGATACAATATATTGTTCTGACTACTTAAAATAGATCCCAAGGGGTGCCTGTGTGGCTCAGTTGGTTGAGCATCCGGCTTTGGCTCAGGGCATGATCTCACGGTTCGTGGGTTCGAGCCCTGTGTCAGGCTTTGTGCTGACAGCTAGCTCAGAGCCTGGAGCTTTACTTCAGATTTTGTGTCCCCTGCTCATGTTGTCTCTGTCTGTCTCTCTCAAATAAAACATTAAAAAAAAAAGATCCCTCATAAATTAGATAATACTTCTTGCTGAAAACATTCAAGTGTAGGAAATGATTCTTATTGTCTAACAATATAGATTTTCAAAAATATTTGAATGGATTGAAGTTTTTGGTTATATGAGATCCACATAATTAATAGTTTTACTAAACATAAAAATGTACCTAATGAGAAAGAAGACAGTTTTTAGCTCTGTGGGGTGGATGTTTATTATGAACTCTTGAGTTTGCATTGAGAATACAATGCTGTTTATAGAATGTTGCATTAAACTATCTTTTTGGTATAGTTTATTTGATTACTTATTGGGAGGGATCTTGAAACTATCACCATTTGGTTTCCTTGAGTGTAAAGATAAACTGTGACTCTTAGTCTGATCTGAGGAGGAAGCTTAGAGGAGCAGCATTGTGATCATTGGGTTGGAAACAGGGGGTCTTGAGTTTCATTACCACTCAACTTTGACACTGAGCTTCTAGAGACCACGTTGTTTGATTCTCTGTGGGCCCCATAGAAGGCTGTCACATAATCATGAATCTGGCTTACAAGATGTGATAGCAGCCAGTGACTAAATTTCCGGAGTTCTTGGGGAACCTTAAAAGAGAGCAGCAGAATAGATGTCTGCACTGTACTGTGTCTTAAGGATCTAAGAACCTATAGCCTATACATTCAGTCTGTATATTTAAATGACAATCAAGCTGTTCTTCCCTCTGTTTCATTACTAGCATGGTTATATTGGTTATGATATAGCCCAGCCTGCATCTACTTAGCATGTTAATAAGACTATCAAAAGCACAGCAAATTAAAAGTAAGAAGGAACAGCTGCTGTAGTGTCCAAAGGAATGGGCCTTTTGCGTCTGTTTACTAAAGAATCTAAGCTATATAAATTGAATGTCAGCAGGATAAAGTAGATATCCAGTTGCTAAAAAGCTCTTAAGTTTCAAAATTCTTTTTTTTTAACTTTATTTATTTATTTTGAGAAAGAGAGAGCACGAGTGGGAGAGGGGCAGAGAGAATCCCACGCAGGCTCCACGCTGTCAGCCCAGAGTCCAATGTGGGGCTCAATCCCACAAACAACTGAGCCACGCAGGCACCCCTATTATAAAGTTAGAAACTAATATAATTTAGCTGTTTACTTGTGTTATGCCATAGAGTACATCTGTTAGAATGACAGGAAATCTACATTAATTCATACTTTTGAGAAGAAAGGCTGGTTTGAAATGAGTACATGGTGATAAAAGCAGGTTTGCCATTACATAGAGAAAGGAGAATGTAATGTTCAGGAGAGTGAGGCTTGGGCAGATTCCCCAAAGTCAAACCCTGGCTCCACCACTCATTGGCTTTGTGATTTTTGCATGAGATTATTTAATCTCTCTCTGCCTTGATTTTCTCATCTGTAAAATGGGTATAATAATTTCTAGCTCATAGAGTTGGGATGGTTAAAGGAGTTAATATATGCAAAGCCCTCATACATAGATAGAGTCATATAGTGTACTCTGAGTAAATGTTAGCTATTTTAAAAATTCGCTTTCTTTTTTTAAAATTTTTTGTGTTTTATTTATTTTTGAAGCAGGCTCCAGGCTCCGAGTTGTCACCACAGAGTCCAACATAGGGCTTGAACTCATGAGCCACAAGATCATGACTTGAGTCAAAGTCAGATGCTTAACTGAGCCACCCAGGTGCCCCAAATTCACTTTATTTCTTAGAGCAGTTTTAGGTTCACAGCAAAATTGAGCAGAAAGTACAGAGTTCCCACATACCTCCTGCACCCACACATGCACAGCCTTCCCCCACTGTCCACAGAGTATCAACCGAGTGGTACATTTGTTAGAATTGATGACCTTACAGTGGCATGTCATTAGTACCTGAAGTCCATAGTTTACATTAAGGTCCACTCTTGGTGGTGTTCATTCTGTGTATTTTGACAAATGTATAATGACATGTGTCCACCATTGTAGTATCATACAGAATAGTTTCATTGCCCTAAAAATTCCCTATTTTTAATGTCATTGTTTTTTAGTATTCAAGTTAGTGGCTTGATACAATGTTGTTTCAGTAGAGGGAAAGGTAGTGGCACTAGATTAGGTACTGGAAACAGTTCCACTTCTGCCACCTGCTAGCGGTGTCATCCTAGGTGACGAGGCCTTTCATCTCTCAAAACCCTGGTTTCCTTATTTGTGAAATGAGGCAGTTGACCTAGGTGATCTGTAAGGGCCTTAATATTTCCATGATTTGTTTCTAGGGAATGAAAAGTAATGAATTTTCTCTCAAGTAGGTGGGATGTGTCCTGTGCAGTCTTGATTACACTGCTATTTTATGGAGCAAAATTGCTAGTTCTGGAAAATTTCAAGTTGGTACAAGTTGCTGTAGTGAGGTTTACTAAAGTCCATGGGGTATCCTTTACCAGTTACTATACTGAGGGAACACCAATAGCTTACCCAGAATGTTAGAATGCTAGGCACTGCCTCAGATACAAAAATGAGTGACACCATTATTTTGTTCATGATACTCTGCATCTTGATGTACCTAATGCCTTTTCAAAAGGGGTTCATGTACATTTCTCTTTTGACCTTATTTTAGCTATGACATACATGGGTAAGCTTTATGAACATCTCCATTTGGTAAATGAGTATAAAAACTGTAATAATCGGAGTGAATTCAGTTATTGGGAGGAGAAAGAAAGGATTTGGCCAGAGTACCTGCTGCATTTGAGACGTTCAATATTTATTGAGCAAATAAATATATAGACTATTTTATAGAGAAACATGGTCAAGGGCTCTTGAATCATCCTGATTAAAAGGAAGATTAGAGAGAACATTCTATCTGGTATCCTATAATAAGAAATAGTCTCCATGTCTGTCAGAATACCAGTCTGTGTCTGCCAAGGGGCATTTTAATTTTTTTAATTTTAATTTTTTTAAATGTTTTTTTTTTGTGAGAGACAAAGCACAAGCGGCGGGGAGGGGCAGAGAGAGAGGGAGATACAGAATCTGAAGCAGGCTCCAGGTTCTGAACTGTTTGCACAGAGCCCAGTGCAGGGTGCGAGACGTGACCTGAGCTGAAGGTGGACTTAACTGACTCAGCCACCCAGGCATCCGTGCAAAGGGGCATTTTTAAAGAAAAAAGGGGGTATTCTGTCCATTCTACTGAGAAAGACATGCAAGCAGCAGAGTTCAGTGCAGTCATGGCCATAGTTTACTTTGGGTGGTAGCTTTCAATAGTCTACATGTTTTCCCCAGCACACCTTGCAGTGGGGTTAGGTGTTGCCTAGCTGTGAGGCAGTCACTAGGATTAATCAGGAAATACTGACTGGGTTAATAATATTGTATTCAGCATTAAACCTCAGACTTTTCCCCCTGCAGTTTGCTGAAGTTTGGGAGTGGGACGGTGATAGGGTGAAGAATCTGGCTGGCACTAACTACAGTTGTCACACAGAGTAATTACCAATCTAATGAGAATTTTGTTTTTCTCTGAACAGTGGTGGAATGTTGACACTGGGGAATCCTCACAGACCTTCTACACAAACGGAACCAATCTCAAGAAAATACACGTGTCCCCTGACTTCAAAACATATGTGACTGTTGATAATCTTGGTATTTTATATATTTTACAGATGTTAGAGTAAAGTAGTTAAGGATTAATGTAGTTGAACTCTTTTTAATTGTGAATTGGAAAAAATTTATTGAAACTTCTGTATTTCAACTTTGTATAAAGCTGTGAATTGTTTTGTAGTATTGCATTATTATGAAATTGTTTGTGGTTGGATGAGTAGTATTAATGTAGCTTTTTCCCAAATGAACATACCTTTAACCTTGTTTTTCATAATCATCATCATTATTGTTAACAGTTTGTCCTTAAGATGCAAATGAAAATGTAAATATGTACCTTGTTATACTGTTGGTAAAATTCTCTCTTGATGCATTCAAATTGTTTGACATAATTAATGAGAATAATTTGAAGGAAATATGTATTTTAATGCTATTATTATGCAGGCTGTGCCTCAGGGTAGCAGGCCTGCTTTCTGAACCACATTACCCCAAGGGGTATAGTTCTCTCAATTACAATGTTGGAGCTTATTTGTACCCCTTAAATTTGCTTAAAAGTATTAGGTCTGGGTGCATAGTTTGCAACATTTCCTTAAATTCACTAGATAAGTGAGTGTTGGATTTCAAAAGTTTTTGTGAAGCAGAAATCATTGTCTACCTTTTCCTCACTAGCTAATGGCAGCCCTGTGCCACTATAGGACTCTAGTTGTCCGTCTTTGAGTTGGGTGCTGTCCTGCTTGCTCTGCTTTTTTACGTACCAGACTTGTTACTTGATTGAACTTGACCTTTCTTCTTAAAATTTTTATTTTGATAGAGCGAGAGAACGAGCACATCTGTGTGTATGCAAGGGAGGGGCAGGAGAGAGAGAGAGAATCCTGAGCAGGCTCCACAGTCAGCAGAGCATGATGCAGGGGCTCAGTCCCACAAATCCGGAGAGCATGACCTGAACAGAAATCAAGAGTCATCGCTAAACCAACTGAGCCACCCACATGCCCCTGAACTTGATGTTTCTTAGTCTTCACTTTCTTCTTCCCTTTTTTTTTTTTAAAGCAATTGTTCTACAATTGATTTTTGTAAATCAAAATAATTGGGGAGGAGCCAATTTTCATTATAAGTTTTAACATAATTTTTCTAAGAAATATAGTGGAAAATCCTTTTCTTCTAAGTAAGTCTGTTTATTTAGATGAATGGCATTGTCAGTGCTGTTCTCTGTGAATTTCAAGAGAATTCTCTGTGCTTTTCTATGCAGTAACAGAAGAGTCCTTGTGAATCTGGAAACTGCTCTTTCTTCTCTCCTCCTCCTCTCTTCTGTTTTTTCTCCCTCTTTCCCTCCCTCTAATCAGGAAAGGTAGCTCTTGACAGGGAAAAAGTACATCAGCATCAGTAACTAGCCTTTTTGACTTCCTGATTAGAAATTTTAATTGCAGTTTAAAGATGCATTTTTGTGTGACAATATATTATTAAGGGAAATGGCAATATTTAATAATAGATGTGGTTCACATAAGAAAATAACCAAAATTCAAAAATTTTGCTGCTGCAGCAAAAAGTAAATCAAATGAATATTAATGTTAACAGGTAGGCAGTGAGCCAGTTTCTGTTGCTGGTGTTTATTAGATGTGGTGTAGATAGGGGGGGCCTAGACCACTCTAGATGTATTTTAGATTAGATATTACTATTTAGCATTTGAGTGAGCCATGAGGAGACATTGTTAAGGAGGTTTGGCTTTTTTTTTTATGATGGATTGAGGTACTAGTTTACTGTGATTTCAGCAAATGTGATGTGAAAATCTTAATTTTATGAAAAAATTTATGTAAATGATATATTGTACTGAGAGCATCCAAATCATAGTTTGATTTGCATACAATGTTTAGGAACTCATTTGTAGCTCAGACTATAAAGTATTAACTTTTGGAATAAAAAGCCACTTGACTGTTAAAGCACAAAACAAACATTTGGCTTTTAAAAAGCTTTGATTGGCTCTTTAAAATAAAAAGAAAAATGGGAAGAAAAGATAATGACAAAAATAGGAAATCAAAAAGACAAGAAGACGAGGAAGGTAGCTTGAGGGAAGAAGAGAAACCCAACACGATGGAGCTCCATGCTTCGTGGCAGCTCCACTCGTCAGTCAAGGGGAGAATTTTGGTACCTGATGAACAGTTTCAAGCATTTTCCCTTGCTTTATTTTTTATAATGGAAATTACATTGCATTTTGTATATATACATTTTTTTTAACATTGTGTCTTGTATGTTTTGAGAACTGTTAGTTTTATATTTATGATACAAGTCACTTGATTTTTTTTGCCTTGGTATACATTTTAATACATGAGTTTAAAAATTTTATAAAAAATAAAATTCCTAAAATATTTTTGAAAAACATTTTCAGATTATTTCAGGCTCCTTGCTTGTGCTTTGTTGGTTAGAAAACAAGTGTGAAAGATTCTTCAAACTAAAGCTACCATCCTTATGTCTCATTCAATTTTATCAAAGTTTTATCTTCCCAATTTATCTCTGATGGTGTGGCTGGCATGGTGCATGGTGAAGATCCTGTAAGGAAGATAATTTATTTTTTCATTCAGTAAATACTTACCGAGATCTACCACGTGTCTGGCATTTTGGTAGGAATTAGGTATATAAAAGTGAGCAGAAAATAAAATGAGTCTTTGCCTTACTGTAGTTCAGGGCCAGGGAGAGGCAGACAAAAAGTGAAACCTGTTGTGTTTTAGTTGGTAAATGGGGAGTTGGGAGTGTTACACTTGAGTACAGACCTGAAAGATGGAGGAGTGAGTCATACAGGAATTTGGAGAGATTCCCAAGCAGAGTGCACTAGGAACGAAGACAGGATAGTGGATGGGTTGGTCTGTTACAGAGCTGGCAAGGAGGCTGGTGTGGCTGGCGAAGACTGTGTGAGGGGAGAGTGACAAGAGACACACCACCGCGCAGGGCCTCCTAGCCATTGTATGTCCTTTTACTCTAAGATAGGAGCTATTGGAGGAGTTTGGGCAGCGGAGTGATCTGACTTAAGCTTTATTTTTTTAGAGAGAGAGAGTGTGAGCAGGAGAGAGGGGCAGAAAGAGAATGAGATTTTAAAAAAAATGTATGTTTGTTTGTTTGTTTAGAGGGAGAGTGAAAATCCCAAGCAGGTCCCACTCTGTCAACGCAGAATCCAGAGTGGGGCTCAAACTCACAAACTGTGAGATCATGACTTAAGCTGAAATCAAGAGTCAGAGGCTTAACCGACTGAGCCCTCCAGGTGCCCTGGGGTGTTGGGGGGGAGACAGAGAGAGAGAGACAGAGAATCTCAAGCAAGTTCCATACTCAGCATGGAGCCTAATGCAGGGCTTGATCCCATGACCCTAGGATCATGACCTGAGCCAACATCCAGGGTTGGATGTTTAACTGACTAAGCCACCCTGGTATCCCAAGATTTAATTCGTTCCTCTGGCAGGGGAAACCAATTGAGAGTTGGTTGTAAAGGGGGACAGACAAGGGTGAAAGCAGGGATACCAGTGAGATGCTGATGCAATAATTTGGACAAAATGAAGGCAGCCAGACTAGGTGGCAGCAGTAGGGGTTGTGACAGTTGGATTTTGGATATAAAGATAAGTTAATAGTATTTGCCAGTGGATTGGTTAAAAGTTGTGAGAAAGACAAGAATGATATCAAGGTTTTAGCCTCTTTGGCTTGAGCTATTAGAAGATTAGAATTGCCTTTAACGGAGATGAAGTCATAATTATGAAAGGAGCAGGGTTTTGGACATAGCAAGTTGGAGATGGCCATTAGGCATCCAAGTGGGTATACTGAGTATTGGTGGTGAGATAAAAGGGTCTGGAGGTCATGGGAAAAATATGTGATGCAGATACAAATCTGAGTCATCAGTGACTTTAAATACATTGAATGTATTTAAAACCACAGGATCAGATGAGATCTGCAGTGAAACAGATGTTCTTAGACAAGACGAGTCCTAAGCTGGAGTCCAGGGCAGTCTGAGGTTGGTGAGATGAAGGACCAGCACAGGAGACTGAGAAGGACCAAAAGGAGTAAGAATTGCAGCTTGCTGTGGTAAGTATAGTGAATGCAGTGGGCATGGGTCTCTTAATGTGATCTTGGGCAAAATTTTCTTTAGTGGTTTGTTTAACCACCTGCCTATCCTATATGATTTGAGTTACCTACTGTGTGCCAAGAACTGTTTGAAGCAGCAGCCAAAGAACATTTTGGATGTTGGGAGAGATTGAGGCAATGGATAATATGAAAAGAAGAAAATACCAGCAGTTGTCTTATATGTAAAATAGGTATCTGTTTTTCCTTCTCATGGTTGTCATAAAGATTTAATAAGGTAATGCTCATGAAGTATTTACCTTTGTGCTTGGACCAAGAAAGTGCTCAGTGAACATTTCATGGTGTTATTCAGGTCTTGTTGTCTTTGGCCTGCCAACAGTTCCCTGATTGCTGTCTCTTGTGCCCTCTGCTTTATTTTTCCAAGGTGCCCATTTTAATCTTGTCACTACTCTTTAAAACCGTGGATCTGCTCTGTGCTCTCTTACTTCTTTGTATATGCTATTCTTTCTTTTATACTGCCCTTATCCAGCCTAATTTTTTTTCCTAATTCCTTCTTATATATTCTTTAGATGACCCTCCTTCTGAAGGTCTGCCCTGCCCTCTCGTAGTGCCCTCTTTTCTCTGCCATGACTTTCATCACCCTGTATTGTTTTCTTATTGGAGTCCCCCCATTAGTTCAAAAGCCCCATGAAGTCAGGTCTATGTCTTTTACACCACATTTAACATAAGCCTGGCTCCAGTTGGAGTCTCAGTAAATAGTTGTTGAATGATTGAAATTCTTGTATATTCACTTGCATGCCCATAGCATATTCTCTGTTCTTCTTCTGTGCTAGGATATCAAGAGGCTAATTAAGAAGTAGTATGTCACCAGCATTTTCTTTATCTTCCTGTTTTAGTTTGGCATTTTATTGCGAAGCATCATTAGAGGAAAGTAAAACTTCACTTGAATAAAAAAGATTTGCTTCTAGATTATATGAAATGAATAAACATTTCCCTGAAGTGTTTAAGTTGGTAAGTATGGCAATCTATTATTCAGCATTATGTTATTATAATTTACTTACCAGCCTTTAGAGAAGGAGAAAATGATTTTCAAATAATTCTTGGTCTCTGAAGATTATCATTTGAATAGATTTCCTTGCTCATAACCCCTCCCCTTAAGACTATGGAGATACTACACAGTTATTTAAATGCCTGAGTTATAATTTCAACTGCTATGGGGCTATGAGTATAACCAAAGAATTACAACCACAGAATTATTGTGAAGTTATGTATATTCACAGGGAAGGGACAAAAACATGTACATCAAACTTGGGACTTATCAGAGACCAGGACTTTGAAGTCATTTGGCATCGATAGTGTATTACTTCTAAGTCAGATGATGTCAGAAGACCAAAACTTGGGAAGTTTTCATTTCAGTTATGATTCAGGAAAATTAGCTGCTGGTGTTCACTGTAAGTTCATTTATGAGGTCAGGCCTTCAGAACTGGGAATACTGCTTATCACAGAGATTTAAACAGAAAATCTGCCTCTGTAATTTTCTGTCACGCAAGGCAAGAATAACTAGAGAGAGAATGCCATGCTCAGGTTTGGGTCTGGTGGTTCTGAGCAGCTGATCAAATGGAAAGCACCCAGCAGCTGAGCGGAGCCTCTTGCTTAGTACAGGGTGGCTGTTGTGAGAGTTAGAGCAAAGATTCTCACCATCCGTTCAAATCTCCATTGCCCCCCCACTCAGGGGACTGCCCGGCGTTAGTTTCTCTTCGCAGTACTTGAATGGATTTGCAGACTCTGCAGTCGAGGAAGAACTGCACCCCAGGCAGTTAATCAGTGACAAACCCAGGGCAACCGTCCAAATCTGATTTTCTTTTCTTTATAGAGAGACCCAGACCCACTGGTCTACAGTGGATTGTCAGTTTCAGTTGGAAGTGGAATCCTCCTGGGTTTATGGCAGATGAACACTAGTCCCAGGGGGCAAAGTTTAGGTATCAGCAGCTGGGGAAGATTTGAGAGATCTGTGTTTCTCCTCTCTGATTCATCTTCAGTTAGTAGTAATTCTAAACCTTTCACCTTGTGTTTATTTGCCCCACTCTTTCAAATAACTTTCTGAGAACTAATAAATCCTTTTTAGGAGGAGCTTTTATTTATTTATTTTTTTACCAACATTTTATGTGCCAGGTCCTATGCCAGGCATTTTCCATATATTATTTAATTGAATCCTCAAGACAAGGCTGTAAGGTATTATTTCTGTTGTCCAAATGTGGAAACAGTCACAGCAAAGTGGTGGAGCTTGGGTTTTGGTCCATATAGTTGGCCTCCTCACCAAAGCCCCTGGGCTAGAGGATCCACGAGCATCATTTCAATTATGCACTTAATTCATTATTCATGTGCATTGTGACTGTGCATTGTGACTGATCCTAAATTCTGAGTTGTCAGAGGTGGTCCCTGTACTTGAGGACCTTCTACTTTTGGTATTCTGGTTAGCCCATCTCTGTGCCTATAGAGATTGTTCTTTGAAAAAAGAAGCAGGGGCCATTCTGACAGCCAGATGGATGGCAGAGATTATGGGATGCTTTGGATTTGCTGGCACTTGGCCACTACCCAACCTGGTCTCAATTCTCAGATGACCCAGGCATTGAGCAGGGAAGATGGCAGCCTTTCCATGGTCTGCTCCCTGGAGATGCCTGTTTCTACACTGAAACTCTTTGGGTGTTCAAATTAGTAGGAGCTCTGGGGTTAGTGGATCCGTGTGCCTATCATATTGATTTCATTTCCTTTTCTCCCTTTCCTCTTATTTGAAAAGGTATAGCCCCTCAGAGTCTGTTTCCTTATTTGTAAAATAGGGACCAAACACTTAATTGTGAGTTTTTTGTGAAGCTTGAAAAATATGTCAAGCCTCTGACATCGGTCTCAATAGCATTATTATTTTTGTCTTAGCTACAAACCTTCATTCCTTTGCTGCCCATATTTCCATGGTTTATAGAGTGGGACCCTATGACTTTGCCTTTTCTGGGCATCCTTTTCTACCCCGTGGTAGATCTTTCTTCTTGGCTATTAGCTCCTAGGAGACAGACTTTGCTCAGCAGGAAAGCTGTCATCCGCTTTCTTCTGAGTTGTCTCAGACTTTCTTCTCTTTGGGATACGCATGCACTTGTGAGTGGTAGAGGATTGGGAAGAGAATGGGAAGACCTTGCTTGGGCTGTTGCTTGGGCTGTTGCTTGGGCGTCTGGTGGAACTCTGGCTTTGGCTGTTAAGCGTGTCCAAGTTTAAATTCTGGCTGCAATAATGTCCTAGCTGTGTGACCTTCAGCAAATATTTTGATTGTCTCAAGGACCTGCTTCCTAGGGAGCCTCTGGTGTGGAGACCTACATGAGCTGCCCAACATTTTGGGGGATCAGGATGGCTTCATCCGTCCAGGAGTGAAGCTTCTTATACCTTCTTGCACCTATAACTACCTGGGAAACTTAAAAACCTCCCCAAACCCAGACTTCACCCCAGGCTAATTAATTCAGAACTCTGAAGATGGGACCCAGGTATTGGTATTATCTTAAAATTCCCCAGTGCAGTGGAGGTTGAGAACCTTGTTGGCCAGAACACTGCTAGTTCTTCTGTCCAATCACCAGCTACACTTGTGATGACTGCTTATAGTGTGCTCCTTCACAGCTGCTCTGCCCTGACATTCTCAGAAGTGTTGCCGGGCAGCACAGATGTTTGGTGTGCATATTATATTAACACAGATGTGAGGATCTTTCCTGCTTGGATTTGATGGCTAAATTATAGAGCAACTCTTACAGGGTTATTACCATCAATTCCTTCTCTAGTCATGGCTTTCTCTGTCCAGATGTCTCACTTCTGTGTGCTTGCTTTCACTTTTTACCTAGTGATGTGATGATTCCCATCATGGCAGACACTGTTGGTGGCCAACCTCATATCCAGTCTTCCTTATCCTCACTAACAACTCCTGGATTGTTGGGAGCTGCAGTGTGCTTAGCTAAAATCAACAGCTACATTTTCCAGCTGCCATGTAGGGGTGGCCAGTAAGATGTAATTAGAAGCTGTGGGGTGAAGCTTCTAGGAAAGCTCCTGAAGATTGCCTTACTCAGTTGGGAGCAGAAGAACTTTGGTCCTTACCATTCTTTTTACTGTCTGGAATGTGGATATGCTAGATGGTGCTCCAGCAGCCGTTTTGTGATCATGAGGTGACCTTATAGATGGATGCCATATGCCAAGGATTGATAGAGTAGGAATATAGAAGAAGCTTATGCAGCTACCATTCCAGCTCTGTACTATATCTGAAGTTCATGCTACAGAGAAAAAAATTCAACTTTTCCCTGTTTTAAGAGACTGTTATTTCTGGTCTTTGCTACTAGTCCCTGAATTCATTTCCTGCTACTGATAAACCAACCTGGCGTATAAGAGCAGTTCAACAAATGTCAGTGACTCTGCATCTCTGCCTCCTCCACCCCCTCATTCTAGCCACAAACACACTGTTCCTTCTCTGATAAGTAACTGGACATCTAGCTGTGAGGCTGTTGAAGCCTGGGGGAATCTCAGAAAGTCACAAAGAAGTGATGCATGGATCACGCCCAGCCCACAGATGAGTTTTATTTGGCCCATACTTATTTTTTTTAAAGCTGAATGTGTTGCCACCATTTGAAGACCTGGTGATTTTGCATAAATCCTGATTTCATGGAAAATCTGTTGACCCAGGGTCTTCATTTCTGCCTGACAGCGATCCACTGCAAGTAAGTCCCAGCTGCCCTCTGAGATGAGGCAGTTGTTCTGTGGATCATCACAGCCCCCCCGCCCCGCCTTCACTCATGTTACCTGTGTGGCCTTAAAGGCAGCCGCATTTGCAACTTTCCACCTCTGTACCCAGCCACACACCCGAGAAATGGCCTGTTAAAATGCTATTCCCGAACTTCCTGTGCCTCTCCTCTTTCCCAGTCTCCCTTGACTCAACACTTAGCATATTGGGGTTTTGGTTTTTTTTCTTTTCTCAGAAGACTGAGCATGCATTTTTGAGAATTGGAGAGAAATCAACCTCTCAAATGTCAGGAAACAGCTGATGGTGCTTCTTGGAGGCGTCCTGACTTCCTTCTCACATGTCTTATTGGAGAGAAGCAGTAAGAGAGAGCTGCAGCTCCTCAGGGAGCAGCTGTTGGGATGTTTGAGGCACTGAGACATCCAGAGGACAATTACATTGAGTATTGAATATGGATTGCTTTGAATGGCTTTTATTACCATGTCATGAGTAAGAATGACTCCAGCTCAGCTTTTTCATTATGTCCTCTGAGGCAGAACTTAGAGGGCTTGAAAGATGTGCATTAGTTCCACTGTGCTTGTGAAGTCTGTTCTGCAACATGCGTGTTCTTCGGTTGTCTGAACCTCAGCTGCTATGGCCGCCACCCTCAGCCGGGGTGATCCTACTGCAGCTCTTAAATGGAGAGTCTCTGTTTCACTCTGATGTATTGTGAGTCTTTATGTCCTTGGTCATTAACTTGGAAAGTTAAATGCCTGTGTAGCTTTTACAAACATAGGTCTCTGGGGTTTTGGGGAGTAACACAAAAGCTATTTTGGTGGTAAATAATTTGTAGCTCTGATTTTTTATGAATTATACACAGAGTACAGTATGTTGGGTCAGGAATGATCATCTTTGCCTTAGCAATTCTAAGTAAAATGGTGTCATGCTTAACACAGAGCATGTTCTCAGTAGGTAGTTTGGCCTGGGATGAAGAGAGGAAACAGTTAAGTGGAGCTGGCATTCCCAGGTCTGCACCAAATTCTTAGGGTTAATTCCACCACAAAAATAAGTCCTGTCTTCTGGATACTATTGGAATTTTACAGTGTGCAGGATGGTGACTAGGCCTAAGGAAATTCTCTGCCTGCTTTGAAGCTGGTTTCTGGGGGAAATAGGACTCTGTGGTTGGGGCAGCTGGAATGCCTGGTTCATTTGCATATTTGCATAGACAGCAGTAAATGGGTGTGAAGTGTGCTGGGTATTAGGGAGACAGGAATGGAGGAGGGGGCCAGGCTGATGGAGCATTGGTGCAGGTAGACTCTGTTGGCCTATGTTGGCTGGTTCTCCAATTATATTTTAAGAGAATATGTTTAAACTGTGTGATCTCTTAATTTTCATAGGAAACATACTTAGTGAATACCTTATATAAAGAGAACTGAAAAACTTAACATCTTAAAAAAGGCTTTATTCCATATAGACCTTTCTGATCATGGTTATTATATTCCAATTCTGTGGAGAAGCATGAACTCTGGAGGCTAGCCCATTTATCAGATTTTCATTTCTTTTCAGAAGTAGCTTAGGAGAAGTTACTTTGGGGTCCAATTGTGAATTTTTATTTTTGAGATTTTGGCCATGTGTTTGTTATCTAAGCCTGTTTTCTGCCCCATTGTATCCAAACATTATATACACTAGTAATATTCTTAACTAGTCCAACAGAAAATCTGGTATGTCTTCAGAAAAATCACTGCCATAACTTATTAATGAAATGAGGCATAATTTTCATAGGGTTCATTCACCCAAATTTATCATAGAAATAATTTAAGAAAAAAAATGGAGTAATTGAATTCCTTTTTTGGAAGGAATCCCTATTAGGGATCCCCATCCTCTATGATACTGCAATTAGTGATGTGTCAGACTTCCCCTTCAAGAAATTAGCTGCAAATCCTTTCTTCATTATGTTACTACTCTTCTATTTGCCCGTCAGATCTCTCCTCCCTCTTCTCTGCCCTGTGTAGACCATATCAGTGGGCTCCTTGTCCTCTGGCTTTCAGTGGGTTCAGGTAATGCAGGGCAGAGAGTAAGATCAGGGTGTATTTTAATCTCTGACTCCCTCTCTGAAGGCCACCACCGCTGGCCATGTCCCTCAGTCTGTCTGGCAGCCCCCTTCACACAGCCTTCTCCCTTCCCATTCTCCCTTAGGCAATTACCAGCCCAGGGACACTGTTCACCCGTAGATTTCCCTACATGCTGCCAGTGCCTATGTAAGTATTCTACTTACTAAACTCTTAAAATATCCCAGTTGGAGTGTGCCATCTGCTTCATGCTGGGACCGTAACAGATACAAATAAGCATTTGATCCACAGAAGAGGACTGCTGACCTCCTGGTTAGTTAGCAATGATAAAAAAGGGTGGGGGGCAAATTAGCCCAGGTGACACATTACCGTGTAAAGTTTCTTTTTTTAATGTTTTTTGAGACAGACAGACAGACAGACACACACACACACACACACACACACACACACACACACACACACACACACACAGTGTGAGTGGGGGAGGGGCAGAGAAAGAGGGAGACAGAATCTGAAGCAGGCCACAAACTGAGCTATCAGTACAGAGCCTGATGCGGGGCTCAAATCCACAAACCACAATATCATGATCTGAGCCAAAGTCAGACACTTAACTGAGCAACCCAGGTGCCCCAAAGCATTACCATCTAAACTCCCAGCCCAAACCTTTCTTCAGAAAACCTGTACTTTCTGCCTCTGTGAATGTTACCGCATCTCAGGTTGTTTTTAAAAGCGTTTTCAAAGCCCTGTGCATGGTAGGCTTGTAGCACTGCAAGATTGTTTTGCTGTTTCAGAGTAACAGACTTAGGTCCAGCAGTGCAGGGGAGATCTGAAAGTCGAAGGATATGGATTGTGAATCTTTGATCTTTCCAGTGTCTCTAATGTGGCCCTATATCACTTGACTTGCAGCTGGCACATGGTTTAGGAAAATGGAAGGATGGATAAGTAGTTATGGAAGGTTTGGCCCCTCAAAATTCATTAGGTTGAAGGCCTAATCGTCCAGTGTGATGGTATTTGGAGATGGGCCTTTGGGAGATAATTAGGTTAGATGGAATCATGATGGTGGTGCTCTCAGGGATGGGACTGGTGCCCCTATAAGGGTAGACACCAAAGAGCCTGCTGCTCCCCCACCCTCTGCACGGCTACAAAGAGGAGGTCATGTGACCACATAGTAAGATGCCAGATGCCTATAAACCAAGACAAGAGCCCTCAGGGTGAAACCTGTTAGCACCTTGATCTTGGCCTTTCCAGCCTCCAGAACTGTGAGAAATGTTTGTTTGTTGTTTAGCCACACAGTCTATGGTATTTTGTTATGGTAACCTGAGCTGACAGAGACAAATGTGTAGATGTTTTTCCAAAAATGCTGTCTGCATTGTCCCAGACAGGTGATCTACTTGGGTGGCCCTTGCTCTTTTAGAAATTTGTTTTGGTAATTCTTCCTTGTAGTCTACTTTAATATTGAAAGGCAGTGGGGTTGTTTTGGCTGAACTTTAAGCTTTAAAAGTGAATGTATCTTTTTCAGACTGGTTGAACTTAGAAATAAACAAATTTTCTCAATTTTGCCAATTAAAAAATACCTTTAGTATGGATGTTGAGGAGCCTGGGCCTTTGGTTTTGTTCCTAAATGGAAGTGGGAAGGTGCTCACAGAATGATGCCAAGCACCGGTGGCTGTACAGTTTACGTTTTATTTTGTGTGCTTTTTTATAGGATATAAATAATGACAAAAATTACAAAATTTATAACTGGAAGCCCAAGCATATTTACACGTATGTTTCTGTTTCAGCAAAGCTACGATTTACTTTGCTCCTATACAATTACCTTTTGGTACCATATTTCAGTGTTATTTTATTCTCTGTTTACTACATACATATCAACAGTGAATAGGCAAAATATATACAAGGAACTGTTCAGGTCAAGTAATTTAATATTGTATTAAAATTCTTCAACACTGAACTAAATCCATATACATTTGTCAGTTTGAAACAAAATTTAGTTATCCTTCTTTAAAACTCACCAACTGATAAATAACTGATAAGCCTCAGGTTTAAAATAATATTGGTTAATAAAAAAAACATTAAGACAATCCCACAATTTATCAATATCGCTATAATGAACTTCAAAATGATTCACAATATGATCAGTTAGAACAATATACGTTAAAATGTATTTTTTCTATAATATTGGTACTGTTTATATAATTTGATTCTACATAAATATACATTATGGTATCATACAAATACTCCACAGACATTAAAAAAATTAAAATACCTTAAAGAAATGTAAGTAAATTTTATTTAATCAAATAGTAAGCAAACATTTATCTCAAGAAAAGAGTTTTATTACTTTGGAATCTCTCTTTTTTTTTTTTTTTTGTACTTTTTCTAGAAAAAAAAATTTTTGCAATAGAATTTTATTAACATCTTTCTCAAACAGGGTTTCCATGACAGAAATCATGACAGCAGGAGCCCTAGATTTTTTTTTTAACGTTTTCTTTAAAACACTGTGAAGGTTAAAAAAAAAAAACAATCTTTGCAGCTTATAGCTGTGTCAGCACTTTCGGTTGGATGCCAGTCTGCTTGCCCTAGTCTCCTGCTCTGGGGAGCGTCATCAGTACTTTGCCATGCCCAAGCCAGTCCTCTCAAAGGTAACAGTAAAAATTTAGTTATTTGAAATGAAACCAGAAACATCCCTCACAACTAACCTACTTTTCTTATCAGTGCATTAATGAAACATTCTTTTAATAAAAATATTTAATACAAGACACATTTTTCTGTGCATAATAAATTCCTGTTTTGAATCATTCTTAAGTTTTGAGTCAATCCATAGACGTAAATTTTTCTTAATCTGACATGGTTTATTACATATAAAATCCACAAATATAGAAATTGGGAAACAGGATTTCCTGGCAATCATAGGGGTGGTTTTTGTCCTTATGCATGAAATGATGGTCAGTGATATGATTTTACAGGTGTTTTTATGGGGGTAGTTCTGTTCTGATTCTACCTTTAAAACTGCTGACTGAAAAATCCAAGATTTTTATACTTTTAGGCAGTATTAGAGATCTCCTGTACTTTTTTTTCTTTTACGTTATCATCCCCAAATTCAGCGAAGCCGTGTTGGGGGCAGAGTCCTTACAAATACCTTGGGTGGTGGCAGGGAGGGGAGTCGGGAGTCAGCAGAAAATCTCAACTCGTGCCTCTCAGGGGTTACGGCTGGAAAGTCTTGGGTGCACACTTTCTGTCACTGGTGCAGAAAGAACATCCCCAGGAATGGCCAGCGGCCTTTCGCCTGTGACAAGGCCACACAGAGCAGTCTTCCTCCTGGGCTGGGTGGAAACGGAGGCGCGAAGGGAAGCCTGCTCCGGGACTGCTCAGCGTGCAAGGCACCGCGAGGACAGGAGGATGGTGAGTATCAGAAAATTGTGGTTTCATACTTGGTATTAATTCCTCTCTTGGCTTCTTGTCCCGGCTCCACAATCCATGGCAGATTGGCCAGAGTCTTTTGCTCAGATGGGTCGATCTGCTTTAAAACAGAAAGGCTGATGCCTGTTATACGGTACCTGTAACTGGAGTGCAACCATGCTTCCTAAAACTTCTTAGAACCCAACACTATGCTCTGGCAGGACTGCAGGGATGTTGATGCGTAAGAATCTTATGTGTGTCCTTTTAATACACATTTATTGTATGAGGACTGTATGCAAGGCACTCAAGGGGGGGCATTCTGAGAAGGGGGAAGGAGGAAGAGCAGGTGCTCTGTGGCCAGGGAGCCAGGGGACTTCCTGGAGAGGTGGACTCCCCAGCTCTCAAGCCTACGGTGGTTTCTATCAGAAAGTAAACCCAGAGTCCTTAAGGGGCAGTCCAGCCACTCTGGCTTTGCTTCTCCCTGCATGCCAAGTCCACACCCAGGGCCTCTACTAACATCATCTGCTCTGCAGGAATGCCTTTCTCCAGACTCCCGCATGCCTCACACCCTAATGTCATTCAGGTGGGAGCTCAGACATCACCTCACCTGTTCACCCCAAACAAAATAACATCCTAACTTTTCTGCTCTCTTCATAATCCTTGTGCCACTTACATTATCTCATGTTTATTGGTTCATCCTACACTGCAGTGTAGGATTTTGTTCTGTCACTATTTGCCCCAAACTTAAAAAGCTCCTGGCAACCCAGTAAATAATAATAGTACGCACACAATAAATACTTACTGAATAGATACTATAAAAGAATGAGGTAATACTGAACAGCTGGAGGATGAGCAAGAATTTGCCTGGCAAGGGAGCAGGAGAGGAGGAACAGCATGCACAAAGCCCGTGAGGTAAGGAGAAAGGCCTGGTTGAGAGCTCTGTTTGCAGAGTGGGAGACATGAGGGTAAATAGGTAAGCAGAGCCAGGTCAGGCTGAGCCTTGAACCAAACTGAGCTGAGCTATAAAACAAAACCAGTTTAGCCCCTGTGCATATGAAGTCAAAACAGGCCATTCCTGGATAAGGCTTGAGCTGTGAGCTCTCAGGAGGGGCCTTGGAAGGAGTTCTTCCCCACATTGCTGCCTCATATTTTGGTGTTTCCACATCTGCCCTGGCCAT
The DNA here is from genome assembly GCF_006229205.1 of Suricata suricatta. Taxonomy (NCBI): domain Eukaryota; kingdom Metazoa; phylum Chordata; class Mammalia; order Carnivora; family Herpestidae; genus Suricata; species Suricata suricatta. Next base: position 21,591,777 of record NC_043709.1, on the reverse strand, counting down.
GTGCTCTGCTCAGGAATGCTGGAGCAAGGTAGCCTGCAAAAGCCCCTCTCATTTCTCTAGCACTGTGAACTTTGGTGCCTGCTGGAAGGCTGTGGGACCCATGCCTTTTGGCTACCTTCCAGCATGATTTGATTGTATCTCCACAAAGCTGTGGGGAAGACTAAACGTATTCTTAGGAATCGTGGAATATTTTTCAGTAATAAACAAGTAGACCTGAGGGGGATGGGATATTGAGGCAGTTAAAGAACATCAGTATTATTTGCTGTATATTTTCATATTTCTCAGAGAAGGGTTTTAGATGCATATTCTTTGAGCCCCCATGGCACCCACCCCAGTTGTGCTCTCTCGGAAGAAGTCTGTGGTGACCAGAGTAAAGTCAGATGGAGGACCTGCCATGAACAGATTTATCCAGCCTATAGGCGAATGACTACAATAGTCTAAGAGATAATCCAAGAAATATTCTGAAAACTCCTGGACATTTAACTTATAGTTTTGTGGGCGAAGATACTAAATCTCTCTCAATAAATGCTACATAGAATTAAAAGGTATATGCTTGAGTGTGACTAGGCAGCTAAGATTGGGTGTCCCAGGAAAAGGTTCATGTAGTGGAGACTTGAATGACAAGTGGTAGTCAGCTGTGCAGAAATGGGGATACTATGCCAGGTGTAAGAACAGGTAGCACAAAGGCCTTGGCACAGGAGTGAGCTTTGGTCTATTTGAAGAACATGAAGGTCTGAGCATCATAGAGAAGTGTGGTGGAAAATTAGCTTTTGGAACTTGGGGCATCGGTTCCAGTGGTTCCATGAGCTGGTGTGTGTTTTAGCCTCACTTTGTGTGGAGAAGAGAGACTGTTAGGACATGTACTGCAATAGTTCTGGGGAGTAGTGGTGGTAGCCTGGATGAGAAGAGTGAGGAAACAGGAGTGGACAGATCTGTGTTTTAAGGGTTGAGTGGATAGAATCTGCTCATGGTTGTACATGGTGGCGAGAGGAAGACAGGACTTAAGGATGGCATCTGGATTTAGTGCTTAAACAATATGGTGAATGGTTATGCCATTTACGGAGCTGGGAAAGATTGAGAGTATAAACAGCTTTGAAGGGAAAATCAAGAATTTTATTCTGGGGACCTTCAGGGAAGATGGCGGCAGAGGAGAATCCTAGGCTCAACTCACCCATACCCCTAGATAATACCCACATCAGTGTAAATAACCCAGAAAATGACCTATAGACTGGAAGAACAGACTTTTTACCGATAAATATAGGAAAGAGGCCACACTGAAGAAGGGGGGAAGGACAGAGATGCGGTTGGAACCCAAATGGGCCTGTGGGACCTGACGGAGGGATGCTGGGGGCACAGGGAGATCCCACAACAGGCACTCAGGCATAGGGCACCTGCACTGCAGAAGATGAATTCCTGTAACATCTGGCTTTGTAAGAACTCGTAATATTAAGCCTCTCTGGTTTTCAAACAGTTGGGCTTACCACACTTCGGAATTTGAAAATCAGTGAACCTCAGAGGGTGATAGGAAACTAAGTCTCTGCCCATAAAGAGACAGCATAGAAGCAGCAGCTTGAAAAATGCCTGGAGTATACAGGAGGGAGGGAGATTTATTTATCTACTAATCTCTGAGCATACGCTAGAGGGGCAGAGATCTTTGGGAAGTGGCAGGCACCATTTTCTTCCCCCACCCCCCAGCCTGGATACAGGTATACCTGTGTGAACCAGTGCAGTAGGAACACTCTCTACCTAGCTTGCTAACAGCATGACCTGCCCTGCCCTGCCCTCAGGGTCTCCTGTGGCCCCACCTCCCAACCCAGCCTTGTTGAGTCCATCCAAGGCACTGTCACAGGCAAGCAGCCCTGACAGGGGTCAGCACCATCCCAAAGCAACTCCTGCCCTGGGGAGATGGGAAGAAAATCACACATAGCAGTCTGACCATGACCTCAGGAGTAGGCTGGGAACATTGAGTCTGACTGCAGGCCCCACCCCCAACAAAAGCTTCTCAGTGGACAACACAGGGAGAGCGCCTGCAGTGTGGTGCTCCTGTAACTCTGGTCTAACGCAACTTAAGCCCAAAGCACGCAAAGAACCATGGCAGACAACTAGATTAAAGGCAAAAACAGCTTAGCCACAACAGTAAGGCATATGGACACAGAGAGGAGACACCCCAGAAGTGCCAGATTCTGGTGAACACGGTACACTGCACTGTAGGGCACTATAAGACCTCTTCTTGATAAGGTCACTAATTTCAAGAGCATAAGACATAACTGACTTTCCTAATACATAGAAACAAGACACAAATAGAAAAGACAGAAGAATGTGTCCCAAATGAAAGGACAGAGTCACAGCAAGACAGCTAAAATCTCGGAGATTAGTAACTTAAAGTTCATAAAGATATTGGACTTAAGAGTAGAGGACCTCAATGAGACCCTCAACAAAGATAGAAAACACAAAAAAGAACCAGTCAGAGATGGAAAACCCAATAACAAAAGCACATTAGAGGGAACAAATAGACTAAAAGAAGCAGAAGAATGGATCAATGACCTGGAAGACAAGAGTACTGGAAAGCAATCAAGCTGAACAGGAGAAAGAAAAGAGCTTAATAAAAAATGAGAATAGATTAAGGGAACTCAGTGACACCATCCAGCATAACATTGCATTATAGGGATCCCAGAAAGAGAAACAAAGAGAAAAAGGGGGAAACTTATTGGAAGAAATAATAGCTTAAAACTTGGCCAGTATCAAGAATGAAACAAATCTAGGTCCAGAAGACACAGAGCACCCCCAACTAAATCAACCTAAAGAAGGCCACACTAGAACACATAGTAATTAAAATAGCAAAAAGTAGTGATAGAGAATTTTTAAAGCACCAAGAGAAAGAAAACAGCTAAATAGAAAGGAAGGCCCATAAGGCAATCAGCTGGTATTTCAGCAGAAACACTGCAGGCCAGAAGGGAGTGGCATGACATATTCAAAGGGCTGAAAGACAGGGGGGAAAACTGCAGCCAAGAGTACTCTAATCCAGAAGGCTATCATTCAGAATTGGGAATTCCCACGAGCAAAAAGTTAAAGGAATTCATGATCACTAAACCAGCCCTGTAAGAAATGTTAAAAGGGACTCTGGAAAGGAAATTTTTACTCCTACACTTGATCTTGGCCGAGAAGCGATAGGAAATTTTTACTCCTAAAAAATGGAGTAAAAATTTACTAACTTTATTTTTTTAAATTAAAATTTATTTTGAGAGAGAACATGCATGAGCAGGGGAGGGACAGAGAGAAAGGGAGAGAGAGAATCCCAAGAAGACTCCTGCGTGGAGCCCAAAACTTTGGGGTTCAATCTCAGGAATCAAGAGATCATAACCTGAGCCAAAATCAAGAGTTGGAAGCTTAACTGACTGAGCCATCCAGGCACTCCGGATTTTATGCCTTTAGAATGGGTTCAAACTTAAGTGCCCATCTACTTAATATATAGACTGCTATATGCACAGGATGTTATAGACAAACGTATGGTAACCACAGATCAAAAGCTGGCAACAGATATGCAAAAAATAAAGAGAAAAGAATCTACATATATCATTCAAGAAAGCCAGAAAACCATGAGAGAAGAAAGGAACAGAGAAGAACTACAAAAACAACAGGTAACAACATGGCAGTAAGTACATACCTATCAAGAATTACTTTGAATGTAAATAGACTAAACACTCCAATCAAAAGACATAGGGTGGTGGAATGGCTAAAAAAGCAAGACCCATCTATATTCTGCCTACAAGAGACTCATTTCAGACCTAAAGACACATGAGATTGAAAGTGAAGGGATGGAAAAACATTTATCATGCAAATGTAAGTGGAAAGAAAGCTGGGGTGGCAATACTTACATCAGACAAACTAGACTTCAACACAGACTGTAACAAGAGAGGACACTATATAATCATAAAGGGAACAATCCAACAAGAAGATATAATTGTAAATATTTATGCACCGAACATGAGAGTAACCAATACACAAAAAGCTCATAACAAACATAAAGGACATAATTGACAGTAATATGATAGTAGTAGGGAACTTTAACACTTCATTTACATCAATGGACACTTCACCCAAACAAAATAAATAAGGAAACAGTGGCTTTCCTAGATGGATTTAACAAATATATACAGAACATTCCATCCTAAAACAGCAGAATACACATTTGTTTCAAGTGCACATGAATATTTTCCAGAATAGATATTAGGCCACAAGAGAAATCTAAACAAATTAAAAAAAATACTGAAGTCATAACATGCATCTTTTCTGACCACAACACTATTAAACTAGAAATCAACCACAAGAAAAAAAATCTGAAAGAACACAAATATGTGGAGGTTAAATAACATAGTATTAAAAAATGAATGGGTCAATCAAGAAATCAAAGAGGAAATAAAAAAATACAAATGAAAATGAAAACACAGTGGTTCTAAATCTTTGGGATGCACCAAAAGCTGTTCTAAGAGGGAAGTTTATAGCAATACAGACCTAACTCAAGAAGCAAGAAAAATTTCAAACAATGTAACCTTACTAAAGGAGCTAGAAAAAGAACAAACAAAACCTAAAACCAGTAGCAGGAAGGAAATAATAGAGCAGAAATCAATGAAATAGAAAATTAAAACACCAACAGATCAATGAAACCAGGAGCTGTTTCTTTGAAAAGATCAAGAAAATTGATAAACCTCTAGCCAGACACATCAAAAATAGAAAAGAAGAAAGTAAAATAAATGAAAGAGGAGAAATAACAATGGACACCAGAGATACAAAAATTTTAAGAGATTATGAAAAATTATTTGCCAACAAATTGGACAACCTAGAAGAAATTGATGAATTCCTACAAACACATAGTCTCCCAAAACTGAATCAGGAAGAAATAGAAAATTTGAATAGACCAATTACCAGCAATGAAACTGAGTCAGTAATCAAACACCCAACAAACAAAAGTCCAGTACCAGGTGGCTTCACATGTGAATTCTACAAACATTTAAAGAAGAGTTAATTATCAATTCTTAAAATTTTCTGAAGATTAGAAGAGGAAGGAAAGTTTCCAAATCTGTTCTCTGAAACTAGCATTATACTGATACCAAAACCAAAAGACATTATAAAAAAAGAGATCTACAGGCCAATATCTAATGAACATTGATGCAAAAATCAAGAACAAAATATTGGCAAGTTGAATTCAATAATACATTAAAATAATTACCAAGGCCAAGTGGTATTCCTCCCTCCCCCATGCAAGGGTGTTTTGATATTTGCATATCAATCAACATGGCATGTCACATCAATAAGAGAAAGGATAAAAGCCATATGATCATCTCAACAGATGCAGTAAAAGCATCAAGTGCAATATCAATATTCAGGATAAATGTAAACTGGTGCAGCCGCTCTGGAAAACAGTGTGGAGGTTCCTCAAAATATCGATAGAACTCCCCTATGACCCAGCAATAGCACTGCTAGGGATTTACCCAAGGGATACAGAAGTGCTGATGCATAGGAACACGTGTACCCCAATGTTCATAGTGGCACTTTATACAATAGCCAAATCATGGAAAGAGCCTGAATGTCCATCACCTGATGAATGGATCAAGAAGATGTGGTATATATATACAATGGAGTATTACATGGCAATGAGAAAGAATGAAATCTGGCCATTTGTAGGAAAGTAGATGGACCTCGAGGGTGTCATGCTAAGCGAAATAAGTCAGGCAGAGAAGGACAGATACCATATGTTTGCACTCATAGGTCTAACAGGACAAACCTAACAGAGGACCATAGGGAGAGGAAGGGGGAAAGAGAGTTGGGGAGAGTGAGGGACACAAATCATGAAAGACTATTGAATACTGAAAATAAACCATGGACTGAAGGGGGGTGGGTGGGAAGGGGGTGATGGTCATGGTGGGGGGGGTACTTGTGGGGGAAAGCACTGGGTGTATTATGGAAACCAATTTGAAAATAAACTATTAAAAAAATAAAGTGTTAACTGTAAAAAAATAAAATAAAAATTAACTATATGTTTAACTAAAAAAAAAAACCTCAACAGTGTAGGTTTTAGAGGGAACATACTTTAACAAAAAAAATTATCATATATGAAAAACCCACAGCTAACATCATACTCAATGTTAAAAAACAGCTATTTCCCTAAGATGAGAAATAAGACAAGCGTGTCCACAATGGCCACTTTTATTCTAGTACTGGCAGTCCTAACCAGAGCTATCAGACAAAAAAAAAAAAAAAAAAAAAAAGAAAGGCATCCAAATTGGTTAGTAAGAAATAAAACTCATTCTTTGCAGATGACATTATATTCTGTATAGAAAACCCTAAAGACTCGACCAAAAATCTAGAACTGATAAAATCCATATACTAAAACCACTGTTTTTCTATACACTAATAATGATGCAACAGAAAGGGAAATTAAGAAAATACCCCCACTTATAATTGCACCAAAAACAATAAAATACCTAGCAATAAACTTAGCCAAGTAGGTGAAGGATCTATACCCTGAGCTATAAAACACTGATGAAAGAAATTGAAGATGACATAAACAAATGGCAAGGTACTCCAGGCTCACAGACTGGGAGAACAAATATTGTTAAAATGTTTATACTACCTAAAATAATCTTCAGATTTAATGCAATCTTTACTGAAATGCCAATAGCATTTTTCACAGAACTAGAAGACATAATCCTAAAATTTGTATGGAACCACAAAAGACCCTGAATAGCCAAAGTAATCTTGAAAAAGAAGAACAGAACTGGAGGTATCACAATCCCAAATTTCAAGATACACTACAAAGCTGTAGTAATCAAAACAGTGTGGTACTGGCACAAAAACAGATACAGAGCTCAATGGAACAGAAGAGGGAGACCATAAATAAGCCCATGATATGATCTATGAGTCTTCAATAAAGGAGGCAAGAAGATGCAATGGGAGAAAGAATCTCTTCAACAAATGGTGCTGGGAAAACTGGACAGTTACATGCAAAATACTGAAAGTGGCCCACTTTCTTACACATACAGAAAAATAAACTCAAAATGGATTAAGGACCTAAATGTGAGACCAGAAACCATAAAAATCTTAGGAGAGAGCACAGGCAGTAATTTCTCTGACATCAGCCATAGCAACATTTTTCTAGATGTCTCCTGAGGCAAGAAAAACAAAAGCATAAGTAAACTATTGGGAGTATATATATACATATATATATACATATATATGTATATATATATGTATATATATATGTATATATATACATATGTGTGTGTATATATGTATATATGTATATATATATATATATATATATAAAGAAAACTACAAAATCAAAACACAACCTATTGAATGGGAAAAGATATTTGCAAATGACATATCTGATCAGAGGTTAGTATCCAAAATATATAAAGAACGTTTACAACTCAACACAAAAAAAACCCCAAAAATGCAATTAAAAATGGGCAGAAAACATGAACAGACATTTCTTCAAAGAAGACATGATGGCCAACAGACACATGAAAATATATATGTGCCCCTATGTTTATTGCAGCATTATTTACAATACCAAATTATGGCAGCAGTCCAAGTGTCCTCTGATGGATGAATGAGTAAAGAAAAAGTATATATACATAATGGAATATTATTCAGCCATAAAAAATAATGAAATCTTGCTGTTTGCAGCAACATAGATATAAAGGGTATAAAGCTAAGCGAAATAAGTCAGAGAAATACAAATACCATATGATTTCACTCATATGAGGAATTTAACAAAATAAATGAACAAAGGAAAAAACCAGACTCTTAACTGTAGAGAACAAACTGATGGCTACCAGAGGGGCAGTTGGATTGGGAGGGATGGGAGAATGGGTGAAGGGGATTAGAGTATTTGTCTGGATGAGCACTGAGTAGTGTGTAGAATTGTTGAATCACTATGCTATACACCTGAAACTAATATAACACTGTACGTTGGTTATACTTGAATTAAAGTGAAAAGAATTATTTCTGGACATGCTAAGTTTCAAATGTCTGTTAGATATTAAAGCAGCAACTGAAGATACAAATCTGGATTTGTGGGAGTGCATCAGGAGCAGAAGCCAGTGGGGCTGGGTAGGTGCAGAGGTAGGGAGGACATAGTGCGTGTTTGTTTTGACCAAGGTATTTGAAGGGAAGACTTTCAGAGGACATGCAGTAACTGGTGATGCTCAGATGAAGGATAAGCATGGGAGCAAATGGCTGGGGTGGGGTGGCAGATGCTGGTGAGAGAGGCCAGATGCTGGAGGGATCGTCCCCATGGATATTGAAGCTGCCAAGAATGGTGACAGTAGAGGCCAAAAGAAGACTGTAAAGCCACATGGTCACGAAGGGAGGCACTTCCTGACAAACAGTAAAGATTCTACACTTCCTCTGGGGCCCCACAGGCAGGGAGGGGAGGGAGGAAAGAGTCAGAGAGAGAGGGATGTGTGGGTATGCGAGCAGAGCATCTGGGGGCGCCTGCCTGCTCGGAGCCACAGAGTTGCTAGGATGCCATAAGGCAGCTGGAGCAGAAGCCAGATGGGAGGCTGGTTGGGAATGCTCCAGCTTCTGGGTACTGCTACTACCAGAGGAGGCCGCTTTGAAGTCATGAAAGTCTGTTAGGACAGGATGTCTACAGAGCTTGTGGGAGGGAAGGGGAGGAAATTCCTGGAGGAAAGCAGATGACGAGGAAGGAGGGGCCGCACCTTGTGAAGAGTCACCGCTCTGCAGGAAGCCTCAGCTGCTAGAAGGCCTGCCGAAAACTGGCATCTAAGCCTCCAGCAAAGGGGGAGAGGCCACTCTGCTGTGATGCACGCACAGCCTGTGCACCTAGCTTCCTTTAGCTGGGTACCCGGGACACCTTGCTGTGAACCTCTGCCAACCACTCCAAGGGGCTAGTGGCCTGCACGAGGCTCTGGCCCCTGGTGTGATGGCAGTGGAGCCTCGGGGAACATCATTCCCAAGCTTTCCTGGACCTTCAAGGAAGCAGCAGCACCGAGTACTCTCCTCACAGGTCTGCCACAGGTGACAGAAAGAGTGGGGTTTTCTTGGGAGCCTTTAGGTTCAGGCAGATGGTCCCCCAAGACTGCAGGAGCCAGGCTGGGAGGAAGAAGGACGCATGTCAGGAGGAGGCCAAGGGAGACAGAGAAACGTGGTCCCACACTACTCAGGGCCCAGTTAGCAGCTTCCTCTCCCTCCAGCTCAAGATTTTCAGAACATCTGTTACCTTTTCTACTTACCACCGATTTGCGAATGCTGACACGGGGCTTGGGGATGGGTTTGGAGGGTTTGTTTTCAAAGCTTTCTGGAAGTGTAGAGGAATGCCCCCCTTTTCTTGCTTGTAGTGCAAGCTGGTAAGCGACTTCAAATGCCTGTCCCAGTGTTAGGATGATTTCATAGGCTAAATTCTGCAAGAGTAAAGAGAAAGCGCTTACTCTGGTGTACTGCAGGGTGGCCGAGTGGCTGAGGAGCACTGTGGGAGGTGAACTAGCAAGGACCTTGAGCTCCTCCACCTGATGTGGCAGTGAGTCACTGGAAATCTGTGAAAAACAGGAAACTCTAGGTCCAATTTGGAGTTTATCTGAAGCATTAGTCAGCAATGTGATGCCTTCTCTTACCGCCACGCTAAGGAGCCGACCCCCAGCTTCACCCCACGGGGAGCAGGCCCCCATTCACTGGCCCCAGGAGCCTACTCCATCCAGAGCCTCCTCATGGGCAGCTGGTTTGCTCCCAGCCCTTGGAAGAAAAGGGGTTACTCTGGTCCTTCATCTTAGTTCTGGGAGCGCCTCAGCCCTGCCTGTGAGGACGAGCCCACACACTCCACAGGAGGTGTTCCTGAGAAGTTTGGGTCTTTTTACCTCAAACATCTGTGATTCAGTGAACATCTCTAAAGCACAATCAAAATCTAATTTAGGCGGAGGGGAGAGGCATTAGTCATGCTGGTGTGGCGTCTCACAGTTACGGCAGCCAGCATGCAAACAGAGCCAATTATCCATCTATTTCTTGAGGCACTTGCTCTCCCTGTGGGTCCACTCCATATTTTATCATCAAATCAGCAAGAGACAGGAGATTGTGTCAGGCCTGAATGCCATGCCAAGCAGTGCCTGGGAGAAAGGTTCTTTTCATCAGACCTTCAATCACTCCTTTCAAGATGACTTCTTGCTTTCTTTTCTCTTCTCCAGATATAGATCTTCGATTTCTGCCTTCTCTTCCCAGCACAGCTCCACCCTGTCTTCTCTCACTGAGAAAACACTGACCCCAAAGAGGCAGGGTCTCAACAATATCTCTGAGGTCACAGTGCACCAAAGAGGTAGATGCCTATTGGTCATAGAGAGCTTTCTTCAAAAATCACTGTACCAGCAGAAAGCAGGCATGGTCTGTCCCAAGTTTTCATTCTGATCAATGTCCCTAGAATGTCTATTCATGGTTTCTCAAAACACAGAAATGGCATTCTGCTTATGCTGCTTTTGCAACTATGCCCATCTCTAGCCACTCTTCCCCAGTTAAGCATATGGAACAGTTAAACTCCCACGATTCTGGGGAGAACTGTTTAGGACTATTCCCACTTAAAGATGGTAAGGGAGGTACAGGATGGCCTTCAGAGGCCCTGTGGAAGAAGCCTGTGGATTTCAGGACAGACCAGGTTTCAGATCAATGCCAGACTGTTGTGGTCTTGGACCCAAGCAAGGAGAATGCCTCTGAGCTTGAAAACTGTTTTTGACAGAGGCAGAGTCGTCTTCTTTGAGTGACATGTTATGAAAGGATGGCCCCACAAGACAGACTTGTGCTTGTTGGAGACTCTGAACCTCACACAGCCAACTGAGCATTTCCTGCAATGAACACTGATCCTGTGTTTGCCTCCAAGGATGAGTCAGACTAGTCATTTAGCAGTGCACCAACAAATGATAGTGGAGGAGGGCTGGCAGACAGCTCCAGCCATCAGTGTACAGAGGGCCGAACCCTTCGAGTGCCTACACTTGGCACTCACGTCATCCTCAGCCTTGCCTCCCTGTGCACAGATGGGGCCCTTCTGAAAGGCAGACTGGGGCTTCTGATTTCTGCAGCCTCCGTGTGAAGTCACAGGCTCTTGGTCCTGTCCAGCATGACTATGGAGATGGTTGATGTCCATCTGTCAGGGCCGTGAAGGACATATTCATGCTCTGGGTGGGCAAATGGACTAAGGGAAAGATGGCAGACTCAGCAGTTCTGTAATGTTCAGTTTTTAGGTCCTGGAACAGTGGAGCTTAATGAGTGTGAGTTCCTTTATCATTAACCTAAAAACAAATTCCTGAAAGTGAGATTTACTTAAAGCTCCAGTGTCTTCAATTCGAAGTTAAAGATGCTCATTTGAGCAAGTGGGATTTTTCACATGACTATTATGGGAAGCCTAAAGGTTTTGAAAGGTACTGGCTTAGAAGTCCTGTTTTTTCATTTTTAATTACTTCCTGGTGTTAGGAAACTGCTCAAATAAGACACAGAGACCAGACTGTGCCAAATGGCCTCTCCTGATTTGGCTTGCATTCTTCTTGATGTCTTGATTTTCGTTTTATTTTAGAATGCTTTATAGAGGTCTTCTGTGATTATTTATAGTAAAGAGTTGGACACTGTTACCTTTCATATCTTTTCTATCACCTCAGTGTTTGAGGTGTTGATTATGAAGCCAGGGAGAGTCCATGGGCATGAGACAGAGGAGCTGGTTCTGACGGGGCTTCTGAATGCTGTTACTGACATACCAGGGCCCCTGAGGGGCACAGACACTCACCAGATGGGACCTGCAGACACGTGTTTGAATGCAGGGTAAGGTTTATTTCTCCTGCCTCTCCTTAGTAACGTTCCCACTATTTAAATGGGAGGAGAGTTACTGTGGGAGTAGGAGTGTCTATTAGGATGAGATCAAGAGTTAATACTGCAGAATCAGAAAGACTTAGGTGGCAAACCCTTGTTTCCTCCTTTGAGCCAGGCTTGCTGACCCCAGCGAGGCTGCTTAAACTACCTGGCAGCCCGATTACTCTCTAATACTAATTCAGTGTATTAGTATCTTTCCAACTGCGGGGAGGCCAGAGCCTGAAACTGTGCCTGGCATACTACAGGCACTCAGTAAATGCTTACTTGCTAGCTGAATGAATATCCAAAGGACCAACTAGAGAAATAGCACTACTATAGTTATACTAAAGTTACACTATAGGGTAGTATTATTACTATTGGCAGCATAGATACTGTTAAATGAGAACTTTACAGGTGTTAGGAACTGACTGTGCCAAGCACTAGATTTATCTCATTTAAGTATTATCACAGTTATTACAAAATGTCATTATCCTTATTTTATAGATGAGGAAATTGAGGCTTAGGTTAAGTAACTTGCCTGATATCACAGAGCAAGGAAGTTGCAGAGTTGTGATACGAACCAATATTTGTGGCTCAAAGCCCATATTCTTAACCCTACCCACCTGTGGTGGCTTGTCTCCAGAATGGCTGCCATCAATTCCTCTCCTCTGTGTACATGCCAAGACCTTCTCCTAAGAGGGTGAGTCTGTTCCTCTGCCTCCTTGAATCTAATTAGCTTTACGGACTTTCCCAACTAGCACAATGTGGCAGAAGTCACACGCAGGGACTTCCGAGATTCAGTCGCAGGGAGCTTTGCAGTTTCTCCCCAGGCCTCTCGGAACACTTGCTCGAGGGAAACTAGCTACCACCCCAGGTCACCGTGCTGCGCGAACGTCCAAGCCGGTCAGAGGCAGCGCCGCCCGGCAAGGAACAGCAGTTGCAGTCCTCCCAGCCCAGCCTCCAGATACACAGCGAAGGAGTCATCACGGACATTCAATCCCTAGGAGATGCCACATAGACAGGACTCAAGACCCCAGGCCCTAACAGAGCTGTCCCGTCTGAGCCACCCCAGTTGGAGGCCCCGGATATTGCTGAGCAGAGAAGAGCAGAACTGGGGTATTCTGCCCAAGTCCCTAACTCACAGAATCATAAACGTAATGAAATGGCTGCTCGTCTACGTCACTAAGTTTTGGAATGGTTGTTAGGTAGCAGTAGATAACTGGAACACTACAGAAGGCTGGCCCGATCCTCATTCAGGTCGCAGGAAGACGCACTTGCAGCCTTGAGCTGGGGCGAACAGCATGTACTCCTGGGGAGCTACTCCTGGAGCCGCTAACCCTCAGCCCCGGCCATGGAGAAGCTAGATGCAAGCACTAAGGCGCCCCTTCACACCTGCGAGCCCAGACCACAGAGCACTGGGATGTCCTCTCAAGTTGGCACAACCACGTTCTCATCTCTAGCCACTAACTCGCTTGAGCATAAATTCAAACTCCTTTAGTTTCACATTCACTACCTTACATCTTTCAAACGCTGTAACTCAGCTGGTCTCTGGCTCTTTCTGTTCCTCCTAGCTTATTGGAAAATACCTGTCTTGGCTTTTGCAGCATGAATCTCTTTCTGGAATCACATTTATTATGGCAATTGGCAATAAGCCAATGATTACTGGGGAGAACATGCTCTGAGCCTCATTTTTTCTTAATATGTAATACTTACCTTGCTGGATTATTTTGAAAATCATTCATGATTACACTGAATCAATGACAATTCAGCCAACACTCATGATTTTCTGTGTCATGCACTGTATGACATGCTTCACATGGACTATCTCATTGAATCCTAACAACAACTCTGTGGGCATTATTAATAACTTTGGAGTTATTATTATTCCTAATTTACACATGAGAGAATTAAATTCAGAACAGTTAAGTAACTTGGTCATGAAGCTAGTACCAGCAAGAACTGGGATTTGAATCCAGGTGTTGAGAGGCTATGCTCTTGACCACTATACCTTAGAACTACACTTAAGATAAATGACTTCTGCAAACTGTTAAAAAAAACCCATAAAAACATTAAATACAGAAGCTCCTGGGTGGTCAATGCATCGTGGCTGGGATGAGGGTACCTAAAGGTACACAACTGCCTGGGTCTCATGCCAAAACCAGTGGAGAGGCAGCCTCCAGGCAAAGGCTGTCCTTTGTGACTTAACATGATCCACCATCACCAGGATTCTCAACCAGTGCAGGGCGCCTTTCATGATGAGGGAGGCCTGGCAACACTTTCTCTCCAGCAGAGGCTCTTTAGGATGAAGGCAGGGAATCCCAAGTCAATGGGGACAACCACCTCAAGGGAAACATCACAATCTCCAAAGCCCTTCCCTTTTCTCCTAGGGGCTTCGATCTGTGAATTAAGAATTACTACATTAGAGGAATTAGCAGAGCCACTGCATTTTAAGGACAGATCTTAATAGTAATCAAGGGACACAAACTGGAGATGTGTAGGCAAGCTTGCGTTTACTGTGAGCTCAAGGCAGCCAGGACTACACTTGACCATCACCTTGGATACTTACTGAGCTACTTCATGTGTCAGGGGCTGAGTTCCTGATGCCTAGCCCATGACTGGTCGGTAGCAAGTGTCCAGGAAGTGCTCACTCAATGATGTGGATGAGGGGGGAGACATGGAGAGACAAAGAGATGTCCCAATTGTCCTGCATCCTAGTCACTGAGGCTGTACCTAGCACACTGATCAGTTTGGAATTAGAAAAATTTTAGCAGAGATATGGACAATTTGTCCCCAAGGAAAAATCCTGGCCACTCAGGTAACTAATTTATATTTACTGACGCATCACTAGGATTTTTTGTCCTGCTTTATAATTTTGTGTTTTATTTGAAACATTAATACTTATCATTTCCATAATCCGATAATAATCATTATAACAAAGGAAGAAGTGAACACATCAGATAGCTTATAAAGGAAGAATCAGCTCAACTGAGAAATTTTTTTGAGAGGGGGGAGAGACAGAGAAGAAGGACTCAACCAAGGTGTGGCTCGAGCTCCCCTGATGTGGGACTTGAACTCATGAACTGTGAGATCATGACCTGAGCTGCAGTCAGATGTTTAAGGACTGAGCCACCCAGGGGCCCAAAACTTAGAAATGTGTAAGCACACTGGACAGTAAATATTCTCTTGCCACATGTACAGAACATCAGCGGGTGGAATGTAGAATGACCATCTCAGTCACCGCAGCCCCCGCCTGCATCCCCTCCCGCCTCTGAGGAGTTCATCCTTCGCTCCTTGTTGGGAAAGCTCCAAGCAAGTTCAGGAAGAGCCTGGTTCCTGACCCTGCTTGCCCTGGGAATCCACCGTGTCCTCCTGTGTGCATCCAGTCTGGGGTTCTGTCTGGGGTGCCCTGTTTCAGGGGTGCCGTCTGATTCTGTCCTAGCAATAAGCTTTATCTTCCTCCCTAAGAGCCAGGCCACCACCAGGCCTGTGGTGGCGGCCTGGGATGGGATCAGAAAGAAAACCTTCTTTCATTTTTAGAAGGAAAAAAAAACAAACCCAAGCATTTTTACATAAAGTGGGGGTTTGAACATTTTTAGGCTGAAGGGTTTAGTGGCATATTTGCAAGAATATTATAATTTTTAACAGTTTTATAAATAGAGGACTGATTAAGTATACTACATAGATCCACTCAGTGGAACACTAGGCAGCCAATTAAAATGAAAATTGAGTCATTAAAAAAACTGGTTAAAAGATTCTAAGTAAAAATATATGGATATATACAAACATAGATGGTATCTATGAGCATAGAAAACAGGCATATATATTAAGATGTTACTAATGGTTATCCTTGAGGGCTGAGACTGGACGATTTTTCTCTTTATGTTTTAAACTGTATTCAACTGACGATGCATAATTTTATAGTCATAAAAGTAATGTTTTCCATTTTATTAAAAGGAAATATTCTAGCTCAAAAAAATCTAACTTATTCTTTACCTATCACCTTGGGGTTCTGAGTGCCTTTTCATTCTTTGGCAGGGAGAGGCCTGGAAAGTGTTCCAAGCAAAACCCAGGCCCTGCTGCAGGTGTCACGGTGGCTTGCCTCCATGTACCAGTAGGGCTGGCCATCCATTTGGCCAGGCATCTAATTTAGGCTCTCCAGTTTTCACACTGGATGTCAATTCTAACATCTGCTCAGCTGAATTTTAGACTACCTGGCTCTTTCTTTAACCTGGAACCCCAATACTTCTCTAAGTACAAAGAGTTGAACCTTCTACTGTCCAATTTCTATCAAGATCAGCTGAAAACTGTTGTATGTGGACATTAACTTCTGGACACACACTCAGTCCATTCTTGCAGCTGTGCTAGGTTTTATCACTGTACCAAGTGAGACCACCTGTGAACCTGAACCGCATTCTGTTTCATCTTACAGGACTGATAAAGCAGACGTAGCAGCAACTAGCCCCTGACATTGCTTACTACGTCCCGGGGACCTGCTAAGTGCCTGTTGTAGATTACCTAACTCTCAGAGCTATTTTAGAGAGGGAGAATTTATCACCCCCAACTCTATGTGTGAGAAGTTCAGGATTAGTGAGATTGATTAACCTGGCCAAGTTCACACTGCCAGTAAGGGGCAGAGCCCAGATTCAAACCCAGATCTGACCTCAGATGAGCCAGTATTTTGTGCCACTCAGGTTCTTTCCTTGTTGCTTTTCATGAGTCTCCTGGTGTTCTGCTTTCACTGAGGGAACCCTGTGTTTTGGGGATTCGCTGGATGAATGTTACTAAATACTATCACTCAATATTCTGTCATGGAGAGGCTCAGGACAGAAAGTTCTTTCAGACTTCAGCTTCACTGAATTTTTGTTTTTTGAGAGGATGTGTTATACTCCACAATACATGAGACATGTATTTCCCTATTTGCCTTGACCTCCAGGAAGCTCAGAGCCAAATTTATGGCTTGACTCTAATAACTACCTACAATTCTGTGGTCTGCATAGTGATGTTAAATCTTCCCCCTTGGTGTTGATCCTCCTTTTAGTCTGTATTTTCCCTAATTCAGATCTGTGTGTACCTATATTTTTAGATCTGTCATGCCCATCTTCCTTGATGGAAGAAGACATGGTATAAATGGTGTCCACTTGTTTATGCAAACATTCGAGAGCTCACTTTGTTTAATCCATCACTGCCAAAATGGCTGACAAGCTCCATCAAAACTGGCCTTCTCATCCCCTGATGAAAGTGACGCCTCAATAAGTGAGTGAGCTGAGGAGGGTGGGACACCACAGGGACCGATGGCCCTGTTGGCCCAGGCTGGTAAGCTACTGTTCACAAGTAGATCATCCTGAACTATCTTCTGGCCCTTTCCACTAGCATTAAAAAAACAAAAAACAAAACAAAACCACCACATTTCAGTAACTAGAATTCAAGGAATAAACAAATGAGTTCCACAGCCTCAGAAAACTACCGGCCCACGCCTGGTTATTTATTGGCCCCTAGGGGTCAGCAGAGGTACTTCCTGCGGTCAGCAAGGGTTACCCACATCTGAAGAGGATGCCAACACAGACATCTAAAGAAAGGGCTATCTCTGTGCATAGAAACCCTAGACAGGGCGGAGGAGCCACAGGCATTACGAGGAGCCTCAGAGGCTTGGTGAACAAAGACCATGCCTACATAGCCTGCATGGGCTAAAGCTACCATGGGCTACCTACCTATGGCACCCATCACTGCCGCTGAGGGGACCACACTGAGAATGGGGTCTGGTCCAGGTGACCTTTAGGTTCCTTTCCACCCTGGGAGATGTAGGATTCCAATCAGAAGCTGGTGCCTCTTACTATGGATTCAGTTTAGAGATGTACATACAGTTGACCATGTTAAATGGTAGCGTATTACACAAAGGCCGGACTGCAGGCCTCGACAGTCCACCAGCCAGTGCTTAGAGAGGCACTAACCAAGGGGCTGGCCATCCTCTCAGAGGATGTCCTCATTGCAACAGTCACCCCCAAAACTTTTCCAAATGGTCTAGTATTTGTCTATTATAAAATGGCTCTTGCTTTTAGCAGAACACTCTTTCCCCATCTCTTACCTTTGGCTGGTGAGTCATTGCTCATCCTTGAAGACTCACCAGGGGCATTATCTCTTTCAGGAGCCTTCTCTTAATCCCCTTTCCTGACCCTCTGGCTAAGCAAGGTGCCCCTCCTCAGGTAGCCCTGCAGCATCTTTACACAGCTCTGTTTACTTCATGGTATTTACTACTATTTTCTCTCATTTGACTTTGTGTCTGTAGGGCTTAGGGTACATTAGCTGCCTGGTAGCTCCCTAAGATCAGAGGACATGCACCTTAGGGGTTAGATAAGGGTGAATGTGGATGGCCAGAGCCAATTCTTGCCTTCTCTCTTCTCTCTTGCAGGTAGAACTGGATGAACAAATGCCAAACAAATGCAGACAATGCCACTGGGGCCCTGAAGTTGGAGGAGAGTGGTTTTCAATCTGGGTCCTCACTAGGGTCTCCAGAAGGAAGCCGCATTTCTCTTTTGGCTGTATTTTGCTTGTACTTCTTGTTTTTTAAGACCTAGGGTAAGCTTCATCTACAAGTTGCTTCACCCACGTCTTGAAGCAAAAATAACTCTGAGAATATTCTGGGCATATTCACAGAATTCATTGACATCTCCTTAACTCTACCTATAGTTAGTTCTCTCAAGTACAAGCCAGAAATTAATCTCAATAGATTATATCTGTAAAAATAAATACTGCCCAATCACAGGTCTTTAGTATTTAGAAGTAAACATTAGGCATCCTGCTACAGTCTCTGCCTGGTCCAGGGCAGACATGTGGACTGACCAATATACAGATAATCTCTTTAGGGCTAAGTTCAGCTCACTAAAAGAATCATGAAGTTAATATTTTCCCCAAATTACAACATAGGTACATGTAGACAATTTTGAAAATATATAAAGAAGAAAATAGAAAATCACCTGTAAAATCCTGCTGCTGGAATATAGCCAATACTGCATTTTGGTTTCTTTTTACATTCATATATCTGCAAATACTTTGATATGCTATATGGATACTTACATATGTGAATTTAAAAAAATCATACTTGATATCTGGTTTCATAAGTTGCTTTCTCATGCAACATTCTTGCCTGCTACCAAATTTTCTTCAAAAAGCAGATTTTTTAAAGGTGGCGGCATTATTCCACCATAACCTGTTAAGGTTTAACTTCATGCCTCACCCTGAGTACATGAGTGGGCACTGGCTTAGCAGAGGCGTAATTAGCCAGGAGGTTGGGCCCTCCTCCCTTAAGCCATGACTTGCTTTCTTGTAACATTCCAGGTTCTCCATGGAGACCATGCACCTGTGCCCTGTGGTCACTTGTCCACATGGACCACAGCCTAAGTTGGCTGGACAGTAGGCCTCTGCAGGGACTTGGAGAAAGGGTGTGCAGAAGAGAGATTTGCCCAATTTCAACCTCTCCCCACTTTTCAAAAGTAAAAGCTCCTAGTGGAAGCAACAGTGAACCTTCACTGACCCATGATGCCTTTGAAAAGGGGGCACTTCCCAGGTCTAAAACCCTTTTATTTTAACCCTTCTCCTTGAGAATCTTTCTCAAATGGACAAGTCCATTTTCCTTGGCTTAATAAAAACAGTAAATATAAATGGCTTCTTCTTGCTTACTGCAGGTGCATGTGGAATACTCTGAGCTCTCCATTCCCAAGTGAATTAATGGGTTGTCACGCCTCCAAGCCTATCACATGTTCACACAAACTAAGCATTCGGCTTCCAGCCCGGGCACGCCTCCTCTGAGAGCCCCAGCCCTGCTTGGTGCCGGCACAACTCCAGGACAGCACGGGTATGGTTTTATGGCAATTATTTCTTATGTCCCTACTTCTCCTACTAAACTATGAGCTTCTAGAAAGCAGGGACCTGTACCTGACTCATAGTAGGCACTCAATAAATATATTTAAATGGATTTTGACTTTGTTCCTCAAATGTGGAATGCTGCTGCAGCAAACATATGCTGTAAATGAAAAACTGTTTTTTTCCTATGGTTATGACAATAAGAAAAAATACAACTGCTACTATCCCTCTCCTGTCCTCAGCAGCTGAGATGGCTGAGGATCCCATGCTGGAAATGGACACATATCATCTCATTTAATTCTTACAATAGCCAGAAGTGGTGGGTACTATTGTTACCTCTGTTTT
This sequence comes from Suricata suricatta, assembly GCF_006229205.1. Classification (NCBI taxonomy): domain Eukaryota; kingdom Metazoa; phylum Chordata; class Mammalia; order Carnivora; family Herpestidae; genus Suricata; species Suricata suricatta. The sequence continues at coordinate 21,571,731 of NC_043709.1, read as the reverse complement.
ACAGATGAAGAAACAGGATTAGTTCTTGGCCAGACTATAAATCTCAGAAGTGCTGACCTGATTCTAAAGGCTACACTTCTAAACATGACATGAGTTTTAGTTCTTTGGGAAAAGGCTCTACGGACAGAGGTATGAAAGCTGCTAGCTGATCTGTGGGGAAAAAATGCAGAATGCCTTTCCTAGATCTAACTTTACAAAAAATGGGGTTGATTTTAGGCACTAATAACATCCATCCCTTCCTCCCCCACAGAAAATAGGGATGAGGAGGAAAAAAGTGATTATCATTCTTTGAATATCCACCCACCTTTGACTTTGTGACTTGGTTAATTCTCAATGATTTATGCCAATGGAGAAAAGATACAGATAAATGCACGCTGCCAGTGTTAATTTTTTCCCTTTTGGTGAGGCGACAGCTGGTGGTGTGTAGGGACCCCTAGGCTGGGAACAATGCCTTTTTATACTGAAATAGAGCCACTCACTGCTCTCGAGAGCAGAGCCCCTCCTGACACTGACCTGCCGAGGAGTCTCCCCGGCTTCCCGGCCAGGTGATGGCTGACTTTCACTGTAAGGCAGGAGAAGTGTTGGAGTTCCATCTAAAGGGCTCTGTGCACTTTAACATTGCTTTCTGTTGCCGTGTACTTTCATATTTCATAGTCTCATAATCAGAGCTTGAGGGCCATTTTCAGGTGGAGAAAACAAAACACACATTGAAAGCTATGAGCTGGTTCCACATACAATATTAATTTAGTTGTCCGAGGTCAACTAATATCATCACCACCACCACCAGTTTTTTGCACCAAGTTCCCACTTTGTCGGATAACCTCTGCAACAGAAGTCCTAAATACTTCTCTCCAGGAACTCTGAACTACCTGTTATGCTCACGGTTTACAAACAGGCAGTACAGGTGAAGGGGGTCAAAAGGTACAAACTTTTGGTTACAAGTTCTGGGGAAAGTCAAGTCTAGCACAGTGACTACAGTTAACTACACTATGCTGTATATTTGAAAGCTGCTAAGACAGTACATCTTAAAGTGCTCATCACAGGGGGATGAGGTGGATGAATGTTAGCTAAAGCTACTGTGATTTTACAATACACATAAATCCTTATGTTGTACACGTAAATCAAATACAAGGTTCTATGCCAACCGTATCTCAATAAAACTGGAAAAAAAGTGGGCTCAGGACTTTTAATTTCATTAAAAGATAGGAAAACCAAGAAAGAAACTTATAGCAGAGCCAAAGTCAGAAGCTGGCACAGGTTTGACTGGTTAGGACAATGGGCTTGACTGGACCGTCCTTTTCTGTCTGTGCTTTGGTTGCTGGGACACACTGGTGGCACAGTACTATCAGATGCTATCACACAGTCCGCCAAACATGTCTGCCTGCATCTTGTCATATCTGCTTCTCTAGTTCCTCTCCTGGCCCACATTCAGCCAAGAAAGCACAGGAAAGAGGGAGCTTTGTCTCCCACATTCGCCACCCACCAGCGTCATGACTCCAACCTTGCCGGCACATTCCTGAGCCAGTCTGTACCAGACCACGTGCTGCATGCTCAAGACTACAGAATTTGGGAGTTGCATATAAGAGAAACATGAGCGTGGTTAAAAATATCAAAGACCACATATATATTCTTTATAGAGAAATGAGAATTAGCAAGGGTCTAACAACAGTCATGGCTTTTAATGCTATTTAAAAAAGCCTTTCAGGGGCACCTGGGTGGTTCAGTCGGTTAAGCATCTGGCTTCAGCTCAGGTCATGATCTCGCGGTTCGTGGGTTCAAGCCCTGCGTCAGGCTCTGTGCTGACAGCTAGCTCGGAGCCTGGAGCCTGCTTCAGATTCTGTATCTCTCTCTCTCTCTCTGACCCTCCCCTGCTCGCACTGTCTCTGTCTCTCCAAAATAAATAAAAAAAAAAGCCTTTCATATTTAAAAACTATTGAATGAGGTCCTTTCTAGATTTTTACAATAAATCTGATAGTCCTACAGAGAATGCATGGAAGTGTTTCCGATCTACCTATCTCATTACTTAGAAATCTAGAGTGAGTGAACAGTATACAGAGGATGCCAGTTTCCAAGTGACCTTGGTTGTATCTTTCTCTTACCTATAGCGTCTTTCTAAGGACGATCACTGCAGCTTCGGGATCTGGCGGCCACGGGACACTCACTCCTCCCTTGCCATCCTTGCTGGGCAGTACCCCCTTCAGCCACTTGAGGTAAGGATCCATGGTTTTAACCCCTGCAGCCGGTCTCACGATACATCCTCCTTTTCTATCCAGCCCCGCTGCTGCCTCCTCCCCTAAGTTCTCACTGCCTGGATGTTTGGGAAGCCTTCTGTCCCATGGTGGATGAGACGTGTTCTGGGCCTTGCAAGTTGGAGATGGGAAAAGAAATCCACGCCATGACAGTGAGTCTAGAACGCAAGGAGGTTGGGTGCTTGCTAATAGGTACATACTGTCTTTTTTCATGGGAACCTGCCTAATTCTGCTTTTGCTCTAGTCTTTTTATTTGCATCAATCTACCTGTCATCTAAAACTGAAACAATCCCAAGCTGAGTAACAGCATAGATTCTAAGTAATGGAAATAGGCTTAGAGATCCTAAAGTATAACATTTCCTAAAGTGTGATCTGTAGAACACCACCCCTGCAAGGTGCTCTCCAAAAACGGCTCCACGGCCAGGGGAATTGGGAGATGTGGCACATTCCACACCCTCCTGGCATCTGAGCTCATGAAAGGCTTGGCAACGTCCCTTGGTAAGCAAACTATGTTAAACGCACATGGTGGATTTGTAGGGGCACTTGGGCCTCCCTTCCCAGACCACAGGATTTCTATGGGAAAATGCTCTCAATTTCAAATCTGACTCTCCATAAATTGGAAGTGTTTTAAGACATCACTGAAATTTCTTGATGATGGCAGATACTCATAAAAACATTTCTTTGACCTGTAAAAGCTTTGCGAGGTCAAAGAAGCAATAACTTTGCAATAAAAATGTGTATGTATTCATATATATCAGCTAAAAGATAAAAAGTATACTTATAGCATTTTTTTTCAATTTGAGCAGCCCAGGGGAATGACTCCTATTAAAAAAATGTTAAGGCTTCAAGACTAGACTGAATATTGAACTGCCCTATATAAAGATACAAAATCCATGCTCAAAGAGGCTCTTTTTTATTTTTTTATTTTTTTTAGTGCAAGCAAAGCTTGTTGTGTCTCAAAATTGCTCAAAGGCCCTGGCCAAGGCTGGTGGCCTTTGTTACTATTTTTGAAGTTAGACAAACTGGGTTCACCTACAGGGGATTAAAATGGTGGGTTTGTGGTAGATGATGAAAATCCTCTGGAGCTGATACCAGCCAGCATCCTAAGCCTGTGAAAATCTAGAGTAAATCAAACCTCTGGGTGAAAAGCTAAAAGATGAAGCAATTCTCTGCATGCTTTCCAAATGCATCAGGGCCATCATGTTGATCCTGAAACTAAACAGTTGACTATTTTCCCCCTACATTTCACCTCAGAATTCTGGCATCACACACATGCATTGCTAAAAACTCAAGGGGGCAGATGGCCCATAGGTATCATTTTTAGTTTGAATACAGGACAATGTTTGGGATATGATCATAAAGGCCGATTATATGTTACTTTAAAAACTGACCTAGAAATAAATGCTGCAGTACTCAACGAGAGGCTGGAGCTGATCCTGAAGGTATGACAATATTAATGTTGACATTTAGTGAAAACATTGTGTGAAGGCAATATACCATTATAAGGCCTGCAGAGTCAATATTTTCTTTATCTTGTTTCTATTTTATTTATTTATTGCTTCTATTTTTTTCAGTTCTTTTACAAGAGCAGTGGGAAAACTAGATCATAAATACATTTCTGGCAAATCTATTTTATGTCTTTTAGAAGAAAGAAGGCCAGGCTGTCAGTTGTGATGTGAACAGGCAAGGAGAGGGAAGAGATGGGGAGGGAGCTTGAACACCTGTTATTTAGGAGGCGCTCTCCTTATGTTCCTTCATTTCCCTCCTCATGAAAATGCGGGAGGTGCACATCCCTGTACCTGGTTTACAGACAAAGGAAACTGAGGCTCAGAAAAGTCCTGTGACTTGTCTAACCCCACGGTGCAGGAAGGAGAGCTGGGGTGTGAACTCTGACCTGCCTCTTCTTTCTATGACACTAATCCAGCTCTCGTAGTGCAAGGTGTTTCTTGCAAACCAAAATGTGTGTGGATAGAATGGAATTTTGCTCTTTACAGAAACAACTGCAGTTCACAAGAATGCCAATTATGTTTAAGGTACCAGAAACCTAATGCTGAAATGACTTTAATCAATGCCATTGGTCTCATGTAAACACACAGAACCAGAGATATTCAAAAGCAGCCCTCGAGGGCTTTGCTTTCTAGTCCTTACTATTATCACATCCCACTTCTATATTATTTTCCACATACCTTCCAAAATAGAGGCAAGTTTTCAATATCACATGAACATTCTTTCCGGTTTTCAATCTTCAAAAACTGAGAGGTGTACCACTCGTTCTGAGCAAATGCTCTGAACACGAGCCTGATGTACCTTAGAATGGTGTGTATTTTGGATTATGGTGGTCGTTGGTCCCTGGGTGTTAGCCAGAGATGAAAAAGATTGTTCCAAGAAGTTTCACCCATGACACAGAACTCTGGGCTGACCTCTGCAGTTCCTCTGTACTTCTTTATATATGTGCATTTCAAACACACTGAACAGGGCAGAACTGTCAAGTTAAAGTGACGTTTTAGAATATTTCTGATTACAAATTATTTCATGATTGCAGCCATATCTCTTCTAGCTACTTCAAATGCAGAATGCCCAATGTACTGTATTAGAGATATCCTCAAGAACTGGTACCATACCAACGGTATCTACCTATCTTAATGGAACACTTGTTTTCTAGGATTGCTTTTTCAAATTTGTAATATAAGGTCTAATGTTTAGTCTAATGACAAATAGGACTGTAAGTGGTGTGATATCATAAGAATGTCATTACCAGACTAATTCTGAATAAGCAAATGAACCAAACCTTGGTGTTCCTAATTATTATTTGTAGGGGTACAAACTGACTACTTTTCAATACTACTTTTTCTTCCCAACAAACCTGGACTATTATGCCCTACTATTTAGAAATGGCCACCAGAGAAACCAACAGACATTACTCTGTTTCAGAACCAGAGAACCAAAGAAAGAAAGGGATTTGTCAAATCTGAAAAATAAAGTTAGTAGTTGAGAATAGCAGTTCAGATACCAAGGAGAAGTAGAATTCTAAATGGGTGAGTGAAAATATAGAAAAAGCTCAGGAAAACTTAGTCTGCAAAATACCTTACATGAGGCATACCTGAGCCTTTGCTAAACATGCCAAGTATCTTAACTGTAAGTTGAACTTTCAATAAAATGCAGGTATACTTGAGGAAATATTTAATCTGTCCAAAGATGGTAGTTACTCACCACATCAAAGGCAGTAAACACGTGACAGTAGTGGTGATTGGACTTCAAATCTTTCGTGATATAAGCAAATGTTGAGAGGTCTTCTGGGTCCTGGGCAGCACAGGAGATATTACGAATTTCATGCTCGGCAATTATGTTCTGAAAGAAATGACATAAGTGACCATTATTTTCCTTTGCAAACTAGTACATTTTAGAACCAAGGCAAATGACTTGGAAATCAGTTGCCTCCCCCTTTCTAGAATGTTCTAGACCAGCAACATTCAGAGTGATCCAACACGCTATCTGAGGGTAAATGAATACCAGGTCTGGAAGGAATGTTTTCATTTAATTAAAAACAACCCAATAGAGTCATCTCCTGGGGCAGTGGTTCTCACCAGGTGCTGGAGCAGCAGCAGTCTGGGTGGCAGACACTTTAAAGAAATAGTAGTTATGAAGCACTTCCGTGTTTTGATTCCTCATATACACCTGTAGACAGGCAGTGCTGCCTTCTGCTGACTCTGGGGAGGCTCACCTGCCACCTGCATGCTGGAAGAAACGCTTCCCATCTTGCCACTCACTGTCTTGTGCCCTGCCCCTACTGCCCGGGAGCAAAGCCTGGTGTAGAAGGAAGCGGGCAGGTGGAAGGGTCAAGGTCTTTCAAAAAAAATTTGGGGGGGGGGGGAGGCGTATCTGGGTAGCTTAGTTGGTTAGCATCTGATTCTTGATTTCGGTTCAGGTCATGATCTTAAGGTTGTGAGACTGAGCCCTTGCTTGGGACTCTCTCTCTCTCTGTGCCCCTCCTCCCCACTCATGCTCTCACTCTCCCTCAAAATAAACATTAATTTTTTTAAAATGCGAGTTAAGTTGACACTGTTACATTAGTTTCAGATGCACAATGTAGTGATTCAACTTCTCTGTACATTATGCTATGCTCACAAGTACAGCTACCATCTGTCCCCATACAAGGTAACACTGATAAACAATTCTGAATTGCTTACTCAGAATTGGTCTTGTACTGACATACTTATGGTATTACACTTACAGTCCTATTTGTTATGAAGGCTAAACATTAGCCCTTATGTAATAATTGACTATACTCCTCATACTGTGCCTCTTATCCCCATGACTTACTCATTCCGTAACTGGAAGCCTGAACTTCCCATCCCCCTTTACCCATGTTGCCCATTCCCCCCCTTCCCTCTGATAACTCTGTTTTCTTTATTTATAGGTCTAATTCTGCCTTTTGTTTACTCATTTATTTTTCAGATTCCACATGAGTGAAATCCGATGCTATTTGTCTTTTTTTTGTCTGACTTATTTCACTTAAGCATAATACCCTCTAGGTCCATCCATGTTGTTGCAAATGGCAAGATCTCATCCTTTATATGGTTGTGTAATATTCCATTATGTATATACATGTACATGTGTGTATACACACACACGCGCATGCACAAAATCTTCCTTCTCCAATCCTCTATTAATGGACACTTAGTTTGCTTCTATATCTTGGCTATTGTAAATGATGTTGCAATAAACAGGGGTACATATATCTTTTTGAAGACGTTTCTCATTTTCTTTGGGTAAATACTTAGTGGAACTACTGGATCATATGGTATTTCTATTTTTAATTTTTTGAGGAACCTCCACACTGTTTTCCTCAGTGGCTGCACCAATGTATGTTCCCCCAACAGTTCAAGGTGCTCCCTCCTGAAGATTCTGTGGAGGCTAAGGGGTAGAGGTACTCTGAGGGAAACAACTACTGGGCATTACTCAGGTATTGGACCCTCTGCTTGATGCAGGGCCCCGTGGATGACAATACCTTACTCACGACGCCCGCTGTGCGGAATAATGAGTGGGCGCTGTGGCTCTTATTATCTTACAGGTGGGAAGGCTGGTGCCCAGTGTGAGCGCCTTATCCAGGACAGGCGGGAGTGTTAGGGCTAAAATGCAAGGTTGTCTGGCTGCAGAGTTCAGGCTCTTCACACTCTCTAGGGCTCCTCAGGGCCACCCTCTCCCTCACTGGTTTAGCATAATTTCATTTTTTTTTTCTCTCTAGCATTTCTTCATGGCATCTCCCTGCCAGCCCCCTCATTCCAACGTGCCTCTAAGAATAACTGGTGGGACGTAAGTGAAGAAAGGTTTAAGTATCATTATCCTGAAGCACAAAATAACCAAGGAGCATCATCTTGGCTAAAAACCCTGCTAGAAATTTCTTTTGATTCACAGATGTATTTGAAGAGAAAAAAAAATCACATAATCGTGCAATCATTTTTTCTTATAATATCCCATTTATGTTTTTTCCACTTATCATAGTTCTAAAACCCTCAATACTTTAGTTACGCTAATTACTTTTTAATTGCACAGTCTTAAATAACCTGTTGGCAATAAGATGTTCCGTATATACCCATCAATGCCTAAAAATGCTTACAAAATGTCCTTCCCTGCCAGCACCCCCAGCAAGTACTTCATGTCCCTCACTCTACTGAGCTGTGTGGCTGGGAAGCAATTACAGAATTAACACATAAAAGAAAATTAAATTAAGACATTCTTCACTGTGGCCCTGTACGTTGACACTACACACAGTGCGCTGTCAAAAATAACTCAATTTGAAATTGGAATCCCATAAACAAATAATATTCTATTGCAAGATACGGTTTCAAAATAGAAGGTCATGATCTTCGTCTGGCATTCAGTTAGCATTTCAAGTAGAAAACTAGGAACTAGTGAGTCTTAAAATGAATTTAGGAATCTACATAGTCTTGGGGCGCCTGGGTGGCTCAGTTGGTTAGGCATCTGGCTTCAGCTCAGGTCATGATCTCATGGTTCGTGGGTTCAAGCCCCATGTCGGGCTCTGTGCTGACAGCTCAGAGCCTGGAGCCTGCTTCAGATTCTGTGTCTCCCTCTCTCTCTGCCCCTCCTCTGCTTGTGCTGTTTCTCAAAAATAAATAAAAAACATTAAAAAAAAGAGTAATTGATGTTTAATTACTGTTTAAACTGACACTTTAAAAATATGCTGTCAGTTGAGTTCATATTGATGACCTGGGTAGGGAGGTATTGTTGAACTTCCCGATCTTTCGTGGGCTCAGAGCGTGGTGAGGCTCGAGGTCTCACTGCTGAAACACTGCTGCCCCGCTGCACTGTCTCCCTTTGCAGAATGATGAAGCCGGTTCTCCAGGAGTAAGTGCATCTGAGCCCAAGGACACACCAGCTGGAGACAGCATGGAGACTGGAGGGCTGGCTTCCCTCTGGGAGAAGATGTCTAGGAGGGACGTTCTTTCCACCTCCCATTACAGATCAGCTGGTGGCTCCTCCATAAATTAAAAGTAGACATCAACATAAGGTACAGGTGATGTACCTCAGTTTACAATGGACTCCTCTTATGTTGCTCAGCCTCCATATCTAAGCATGTCCTAAGGAGACTAGAGCTTTTAAAAGACTCAAAAGGAGTGAAGAGGGGCTTACCCTGCCCCTTCTGTGGGATAGAAAGTTTGGCAGCCCAGTCCCTTGCAACAGGGAGAAATTGTTTTTCTTGTCTGTTGCCTTTTATTGTGTTGAGAAACAGCTAAACAGGTGCCTGGATGGTGGGTGTAGAGTAGAATTGTCTGGTCCAGCCAATTAACAGAGAGGTTCTAAGAAGGGTACGATGCTGAAATGATGCAGCTGAGAAGTCAGCTTGGTCCCCACCTACACCCTCCCCCCCTTACCCACCCCCTGCCCCCCTCACTCAAGGCTCTGACAGAAAGGGCCTTTCTCCTGAGTTTCTTCCTCAGGCCAGACCTTTGCCGAGAGAACACAGTGCCCTGCAGAGAAGGGGTCGGACATAGAAGGAGCAGCCCCAGCCGAGGGCTGCCTGGAGGGGACCTGTCCAGAAGCAGATGCAGATGAGAACTGCACGCATGCTTAATGGGCTCTGAATCTGACTCTGAGCTTTTTACAAGGAGAAGTATGTGCTATATAAAAAAAGAGCACTTGTTTAGGCAAATGTTCTGAATTTTGTGCTTAAAAAATAGCATAAGCCCTGTTTGAAGTTGGCATTCAAAAAGCAAACAAACAAAAAACAAACTCCAGCACTGCACTGTTCCGAATTTAGCTGGATGGGAAGATTGAGGAGGGGGTCAGAGTGGGAAGGCAAAATGCAACCCACTCTCAGCCAAGCGTTGGATGTGGGGACCATGTCACCTCTTGCAAAATGCTGCTGGTCTGAAGACAGGTCTGTAACCAGTCAGAGGCCTCTAGGTCAAATGCTATGCTAGAATTATCTCTGGGCTATGAATCTACAGAAAGTTGATGTGCTTGATCTACATTTAAGGACCAGATCTATTCCAAGTTCTATTTAAAAAATTTTTTTAAATGTTTATTTTTATTTTTGAGAGAGAGATACACAGAACAGAGAGAGAGCAGGGGAAGTGCAAAGAGAAGGAGACACAGAATCCAAAGCAGGCTCCAGGCTCTGAGCTGTCAGTACAGAGCCCGATGTAGGGCTTGAATTCATGGACCACGAGGTCATGACCTGAGCCAAAGTCAGATGCCCAAATGAGTCACCCAAGTGCCTCTCCAAATTCCATTTTTAATTCAAGACTGTTTTCTACTTCTTCCTTCTTAAATCAGGATTAGTGGTTCAATTCGTTTCCTAAGTTTCTAGGCAATACACTTGCGAGTTTCTACCTAGGCACCTGACCCTTCCCCATGAAGCAGCCAAAATCACTTATTTATCAGAGTAAAAGGAAAGAAATGCTTTGCTGGAGGGCTCATCTATCACAGTCTGATGGGTGGTAATAGGAATGGAAGAGGAGCACACACTGAAAACTAACTGGTGGCTGTGGAGGAACAGAAAATGTATTAGAGAGTCAATCCTTTTCCATGACCAACTGGCCGTATGACTGTGAGGCAGTCACTTAACAGAGACTCTGAGGTCTTCCGTTCCTCCCCCGTGTGTCGTGCAGGATGGACAACCCCCTCTACCTCTCTAGGGCAGAGTAAGAGAAAAGCAGTGGTCAAGAGAGGACTGTCTAGGAATAAGGCACGATGGAAGCATCAGATGTGAAAATTAAGTGGTGGCTTTTGGTTGTGCCTTATGACAGGCTTAGTTGGCCACTAGTACCTCATGCTGTGAGGTCTTCTAATATGTCTCCTCAAGTCCTTCAAGTCCAAGTGGCCCGCTGAGACAACACCTCCCAGGGGAAAAGTCTCCGGCTCAAACTGAAATCAGGGCTCTGGAGTTTATCCCTCTGTTCCTTTCCTCTTGAGAGCGTTAATCAGAGACTGGCCTTTGCAACAGAACAAGGTGGTGTACGAAGCTGTGCTGTGGACGCTGCTGGAGCCCAGGTGTCTGAGCACAGCGCCCTTCACGCCACAACTTGAGACTGTCCTTCAACAGCGGCTCTTCTGTGCCTTCTGGAACCAGTGCTTGAGGCCTGGCTGGTGGTAGTGGTTCTCAGCTTTCTGCAGCCAAATGCCACCAATGCAGCCCTGACACTATTTCTTTCTCCTACATTTCTAATACAACCTTTGGCTTCTCACACAGTAACTACCAGACTGTGGCCCTGAGTCGCCCACTCTCTCCCTACCCACTGCTGGGTCGGGGTAGATCAGCTGCATTGCAGGACACCAGGATGGGGCCACTGTAGAAGTGTCAATGTGAAGTCAATGTCCCCAATTTCCTGAAAAAGCCAGGCACACGTTGTCATGGAGAGGTTGGCTCTGCCCGCCACCAACACAGGCACTTTGCTTTTGCTCCAGATTCTGAAAATACACCGAGGACCACACTATAAGCACTTGGAAGCTATGCTGGCCTTCTTTAGTGTTCTAATTCACACAGAATTATCTTTTGCATATTCTTCAGTGCTTATACTTCCAGACAACAGCCATCAGTGAGCAGAGATTTATGGGTAACTCATCTAGTTACTGGCAACTGAAGCAGAAGGCTCTCCTCCAGGTTTTGGGGGATCAAGTTCTATAACCCTGACGTGTCTGTGAGCAAAATCAACAGAACCGACAGAGCTCCCTCGCCTCTGGTCATGACGACTGGAGTGGAGAAGACGCTACTGACGCAGATGCATCCAGTCACCCCACCAGCCTCACAGAGTGACAGCCTTAAGACTCGGGAAACTTTTCAGGGCAAATACCACTTGTTTAGAAGCTGTCAGAATCCACGACTGCTTAGGTTGTTAATCTGAGAGACTGTCAGACTCTTGTACCAGAAATAGACTACCGTTCATGGTTTTAAGATGCAAATGAAGTAGAGACAGTTGCTCTAGGTTAGGGAAAAAACCCACAGGCCACAGCCTTTCTTGAGATTTAGAAACAGTGACAGCAATGGGGTATCATCAATGAGAGTTCCGTAAAGTTCCAGGACTTTAAAAACCAGACTATAATTTAAGGAGACAGAAAGTTTGTGCACTGGTAAGTGAAGTTACTTCCAACTAATAAATGAGCAAATCGATTGGGATTTTTCTGATTAGAATCTACACAGCTATCGCAGTAACTATCAACAATACACTGCAGACTTGAAACTATCACTCCGTATAAGGAAGGCGTCTGACTCTGTGTTTGGAGATCAGCAGCCTACATAATCATGCGGGGCTATAAGCTTTCTGCTCCGGTTTCAGAACTGTTTCTAAAACTGGAAGGTTGCTCTCCTAAGTAGATCTGGGGAGCCTAGGCTTGTCTGATTGCTGATATAGCAATCTTCTTTGTTATAGAAAACAAATCAGGAAAACTCCAAACTGGTTGAATCAGATGCTCAGGTTTATTATAGTTTCCCAAGAGTCACTGCCCATGGGACTTTTCCCTGATGGCTAAATCCTATGTTACTACTATTTAGTTCACTTGTTTCACAACTTCCGTTCCCTTTCTACAAAATGGGATGGGTGTAGGTGGGGGGACTGGGTAGGGGGCCCAGAAAGGAAATGGTATTCACCAATGGGGATCACCTCATTTCCCTTCTTTCTAGAGTTTAGCAGTTGGGAGGATCTCGGAATAAAACACAGGGACATCTGGGGGTCCTGTGAGGAGGAGCCCATCAGGTTTGACTGCTCCTGAGGGGCGACAGGGGTCACACCCAGGGGCTCTAGTCTAGCACCGCCATTTTGTCATCTTCTCCAAGAATGGAACTCTAGAACTCTTAAGTAAAACGTGACCCGGCTGTTCACACTGGACCGTAGAGCCCATGAGCTATCTCCACTGTGAGTATGAAGTCACAACAGTCACGGCATGGCCTGAGCTTCTTTCTGATTGTGCCTCCTCAGAAAACAATACAGGCTGAACCCTCTGTCCCATTCAAGAGCTGAGGAGAAACGCAACTATAAAATATAAAAGTCAGAGAATGTGTTCCTCTTGTCAGGTGTTCATTACACGTATCAGAAGGAAGGACATCTATATCCCCAGAGAAATGGGAGGACGAATGTCCTAGTCCTTTAGCTAGTAACACTTCCTCTGATGAAGGGGCGAGGGCTTTGTTGCACTGTTGTTCTCTATGTGAACCGCAGCCCCCCAGCCCTGTAATGTTCTCTAGAGCCAGAGGGAAGTGCCAGATGCTAAGTGGCCAGAGTCTATTAGAGAAGGCACCACAGGAAAAGCAGAGTATGTATAGGAATCCTAGATCAAGTCCCCCAGATGAAATGTGCCCGCCTGTACAGGGGTGTGTGTGCGTGTGTCCATGGGTGTTCAGAGGGCAGATAGGCGGGCGCAGGAAGTGAATAAAATGGGAGATGCTGGGCATGACGAGACGCAAAGGATCTTAGATTGTAAATCCAGGACTGTATCTGATGTCTAAGGCAAAGAGAGGTGCGCTACTCACCTTATTTGTTGCATCAATAAATTTGACTCCTTTATAAGAGACTGAAAGAATAATAGTGGGGACTTTCTTCATTTGCTCTGTAGACTTCTGAAATTAAAATTAGAAAGCCGTTAGAGCAGTTTGTGTTGCATGGCAACTGAAGCACATAATTTCTCCTTTTGGAAGATAAAAATGAGCCCAAGTTAAAAACCACACACACACACACACGCACAATCAAACACACACCAAACACACTAATTTAAATGTAGGTCTCTCTTCTCTTGGGCTTAGCTGTGGTTTGGGCTTCTAAAGTGTCTGTCTTGCACTTGGGGATCTAAAAACAGCTTGTTCTGCTGCCTCCCGTGGGTGAAGGAATACTCCTTTTCCTGACACCAAAGGGAGAAACGGACAGCTCTGTCTCCTACTGCAATTTCAAGCAACGCTTCTTTGACGAGAGCTACACCATGTGAGCGTTACCTCCAAGGGTGACGTTAGCATTAGCAAAATATATGCCGCTGCTCCCCCTTCTCCTAGTCATTCTTTCTTCAAGGCACGATGTAAATCTGAACGTGATGCAAAACTGAATGTGTGGTCAGAACAGGGATTTAAAATATTTCATTCTGAATTTTTCTTGAAACCTGGTCGAATCCCTAAGAGCGGATATATTGACAGCACCATCACTGGTGACCACGTGGGACAGGATGTCACCCAACGACAACTCAGTGCTCCAGGAACAGTATATATTTTGAGCCACAGCAAAACTGGACAGTCCAGGTAACAACCTACTTTATCATTTAGAGCTGCTGTATTTCCTTAGGCTATGTTCTTATGATGGATGTTCACACTGGCTTAATGTGCTCAGAGTCCTCAGCTTCTATAGCTTTATGCATCTGCAAAAAGTTTCTCCACGATTTAGTATGTGTCTTTTCCGTTTAGTTTTATCATTCCTCACGGATCAACAACAAACAGTCTGTGTATTTCATTTCCCACTATGGATCCTCCTAATAATCACATTAAATATCAAGAAGAACCTACCTGACAGTTAGCCTGATGGGTTTTCCAGGTAAGACAGGTGGGAACAAAACAGGAGAGAAAATACATAAAAAGGTGAGGAAACCATTTCAATAATTCACCAACAGCGTAAGGTCGTTAAAAAGTGAATGGAGAATAAGCTTTATCGATACAGATGCAGTGGAACTGTTATTTTAGGAATGGCTGTGGGCTTTTACAGACCTTGTCTCTCCTTTTCTGTTTTCTAATTACTCTGTTGCCCAATCTCATGAGTGACCCACCAGAACCCTCCATGTCCAGGGTCTCACAACCACCTGTCTTAGGGACATTAAGGGAATTGGGAGAAAATATACCCAATTTTCCATTTTAAAGTTTTGAAATGTGACCAGAATTAAAGAAAGCTTTTTAAAAAATGTTTATTTTTGAGAGAGAATGAGAGAGAGTGAGCAGGGAAGGAACAGAGAGAGAGAGGGAGACACAGAATTTGAAGAAAGGCTCCAGGTTCCGAGCTGTCAGCAGAGCCCCATGTGGGGTTTGAACTCAAGAACTGCAAGTTCATGACCTGAGCTGAAGTCGGAGGCTTAACGGACTGACCTACCTAGGTGCCCCAGAAGGCTTTTAGTTGGATAGTGTGATTGAAATTCACTGAACTCAAAAATAATAATTATATTACATCTTTCACTTGAGCCATAGAAAAGGTGTTTCATATTCCTGATTGTTTTGACATATTTTTTGGATACCTACTGTACCTGTTTCAAATTCAGAGAAAATGGACTAGTAAGAGTGTTACTATTTAGTATTTATTAAATGCTTCGCACAGTCTAGAGAAGTAGCACTCTTGAAGAGTTTTTAAACTGGTTTTAAAACTACTCAAACTTGCTAGTTTCTTCTGTCATTGCCAAAGAGATTTAAATACTTTTATCTTTTTAATGCTTTATCCAACTTTATTGCAACTTTTGAAAGTGTGCAAAGGCAAAAGTAGAAGAAATAACACTCAGTGTGCCGAATTTAAGGCAAAGTCGTGGGCTGAGCTCTGTAAAGGGAGAGCTACAGCCGGCACCATGGACTGAATGTGTGTGTGGAGAACTCTCTGCAAAGAGTGACGATGGATTGCAACAAATTACCTCGCTCACTTCTTGCCATGAATACATTCTCTCAGACAGATCTAGCCGCACATGAAACAACAAGATTAAAATATCAACATTTCATTCAGTATTAAGAAAAGCGCCAAAGGGAAAGAGCAAAACCATTTGTCATTCATTCAGCAATTGAGTGGTTCTAGTAAGCAGCCCGCTGTGCTGGGAGAGCTCGGAGCCTACTGCAGGGCATGCCGCACAGGCCTCAAGCTGTGTGCAGACCCGTCTGCGGCGAGGGGCGGTCCCACGTGTGGCGCTGAGGAGCCCGGCGGGGCGAGAAGAGGCAGCCCGGCCGCCACACACCACGCTCCTGGCCTGCTCTGCCACAGAGAGAAGCCAGCACACAAATGCTGATAAATGCTGCAGGGAGACAGAGAGAGTGCCTCTGGAGCACTGAGCAAAGAGCCTCACTTTGAGGAGAGAGTGGGGCAAGTCTTCATTATTCATTTGACAAGCACCAGACCGCCTGCTAGGGCTGACTGAGATGGCTTTTTGTTTTTTCTTTAAATTGACATCCAAGTTAGCTTACAGTTCAACAATGATTTCAGGAGTAGATTCCTTAATGCCCCTCACCCATTTAGCCCATTCCCCTCCCACACCCCCTCCAGTAACCCTCTGTTCTCTGTGTTTAAGAGTCTCTGTTTTTGTCCCCCTCCCTGTTTTTATATTATTTCTCCTTCCCTTCCCTTATGTTCATCTGTTTTGTATCTCAAAGTCCTCATATGACTGACTGAGCTGCTCTAAGAGGATGAATAGGGAGTTTCCAGAGGACAAAAGAGGCTGTTTTAGCAGAAGAATCAACACACGCACATGCCTGGAAATGAGACACAACATGGTGGTTCGGGGTAACTGGTGAAGATGGGGCTGAACAGGAGGTTGGAAGGTTGTCATTTACTCTGCCAAGTTAGAATCCCCTGGAAATTTTAAGTAGGGAGGGACACAACCAGAGCTGGGTTGCAGAAAGCTGGTGCTGGGGACTGGATGGACTGGAACAGCAGGTACAAATTCAAACAGCAGACCCTAAGCTCCCGAACTGAAACAGAAGTGCAAGAATGGAGGAGGGAGCCATAACTCCGATGAAGAAAATTCGAGAGGCTCTGCTAACCCATCTGCTATGAAAGAAGAGTGAGCGAGAAGAGGTCCGAGATGAAGAGATCAATAATGGAGATAAGGAACGCTACCGGCGAACAAGCGCTTGCACGAACACCCCCAGAACCCTGGCAATCAGGCGGAGACGTCCGTAGGAATAAGAACACAATCTGGAAATCTGGGCACACAGCAGGGGTGCCGAGGAGCCGGGGCAGATGAACAAGAAGAGGGCTAAGAACCCCCTGCCTGGGGAAGATGATCCTCAAGGGGTGGGGCGGAAAGAAGAGTCAATGAAGCTGAAAAGAGTAGGAAGATGCCTGAGCGCAGAACTGCGAAGTCAAGGGGCAGATTCCTCAGAAGGCGGGAGCGGTGCCCGGCGCCAGGAGGACTGGAAAAGGCTAAAAATCAAAGCCCAGCATTGTGGCTCGCATGCATGGTGGGTGCTACTGGGTGGGTGCTATTGGGTCTTCTGGGTGAGAGTCTTGGCTTTGGCAACTAGAAAAGTTTGCTGCTGATTTTAAGAGCAGCATGAGAAGCACAGTGGCAGAGAGAGGAGAGGACACAGGGCTGTGTGGTGATCATCGGCGAGGGAGCAGAGGGCTGGGACAGGGACAGGCCGGGACATGGCTCTCAGGCTGAAATGAATGCATCGGTGGTGATTTCTGTCCCGATACATGGATTCTACCTCATATGCTCAGCCAACATGGACAAAGAAGACCAGAGAAAAGGTGGTCCCTTCCTTTTATCAGGTGCCAAGAGGCCCTGCTCTCCTAGCCGGAGGCCAGGCCGGTGCCCCCGCCGCGGGCTGTGTGCAGGTGGTGCTGGCGGCGTCCATGCAGTCTAACCTGGAGCCCGAAGTGGGCTTCTCCCTGGCTGCGGGCCGTGACAGGAAGATGGTGCCCCCTGGCTGGCTGCAGAGCCGCTCTGGCAGCTCTCCTAAGTAACGCCCCTCCTTTAAGGCATTTATAATTCCAGGAGAGAGAAATCCAACCTGTTTTAGGGGATCTTCTGTTGGTGTACTTTGACAGAGCTTTCAAAGACGTCTTTTCAGACGCTCTTTTAATGAAAGATAAAGATGCACAGAGGAAAGCAAATATACTGAGTCTTCAGGGAGAATAATCAGGCAAGAAATCCAATGAGCGCCTACTTCATCTTGTGAAGGCTGTACAGACACCGAGATGTGAGCAGGGCTCCAGGCCAATCACAGTCAGCCCACGGCCCGCCGTCCCCATTTGCTCGAACGTGCTGCAACTATTGTTTTCTTCTCCTTCCAGGGACGGAGGCACTTAGTCTGGACATCACTGCTCAAGTTACAACGCACTCACTCTCGGGTGACACTGGTCTCTGTGGCCTATCTGCAAGCTTTGCTGTGATTCCGGCAGTTAGTGCTCACATATATGTACGTGTCGGAAACACTCAGGCCTTACTGATCTGTATAAACAGATTTCTCTTCTTCAGGCCCTTTCCCCTAGTGAAATGCTCGGGGCAAACCTTATGTTTCTAGTTTGGTTTTTCTTCTACACCATATTCTTTGTGGACTTTCTGAAGCTTCCCCAAGCCCTCAAATTCCCTCCCCTTCACTGCCAGCTTCACAGGAGAGATTAATTTATAATGAGGACCTCTGGATACCTGAGCAGCTGCATACTCACGGGTAATGCCCCAAATTAACTTACCCTCACAGCATCTTGCTCTCCTGCGAAGAGCATGATCGTGATAGTCAATTGTATTTTGTTCAGTTTCCCACAATAAGATTATCATCCTTTTATTACTCTAAGAGAAATAATATTTAGTTATATAGGGCTGCTGCCTTTCTGAAGTCCAAAACAAGTGCAACTTTTGAATCTTAAATGCAAAGCCAGCTTTATATTTAGCACTCGGATTTATGTTATCTTAAGCATTTACACAGAACACAGCTTGTAATTTCATATCTGGAGGTGGGCACCTGAGATCCTGAGATTCTTAATAGGCAAAGTAATTGAACACTCTTAGAACACTTTTTTAAGAGGGAGTTTTGGATAGTACTACCATCTTCTTTGTCCCCTTCCCTTGTAAAGTATAAATTATGCACTGCTTGGAATCTTTGTATTGGTACTTTTATTTTATCCTTATAGCATGCCCCGAGAAGGGACAGTTTCTCCTTTTCTAATGCAGAGTCAACACTATGAGAACATCCTTTTGAGACTGCAGGGACGCTCTGGTCTCGGAGCACGACTTTCCTAAGTGTCAGTGAGAGCAAAGAGGTTTACAACCGGGAGCACTTCAGCGTGAGCCGTAATGCTGCGCTGGAGTCTGGAGTGATGTTTATGTTCCTAATGAGAATCGTTTGTGCCCCGTAACCAGTGCAGAGAGGGAAGCGAGTGAGGCTGCCCAGGGGGAGGATGCGCCAACCCTTCGTTCTTACAATACCCTGCTCGTTTCCAGTGTATTTTAAACACAGACCGGGGAACAGACTTCTGGATGGGCTACTGCCATCCAACTCACAGTATATTTTTAACCTACACATGGCTACCCTGAGGGTGCTTTCTAGTTAGATATTCAGTGCTGAGTCATAACTATTAATTTTGCCATGTAATATTTTCTTGTTTGTCTCAAAGCTCAATTATTATACTCAGTTTCAGCAAGTAAATTAAAATAGGATCAGACAATTATGTTTGATAGCCCTAAGTGCCTTTCAAATGATTTTAAAAATGTAGAAAACAGCAGTATCATATTTTGTATTTAGTGAAGCTAGTTATGCTGCAGAGGTTGTAAGAGAAAGACCGCAGATCCACCGTTTGAAGTGCACCTTTACCCTTTGGAATTCAGTTTCAATGTCATTTTCTGACACAGCCTCGTGTGGCTTCACAGCCTGACAGGCGGCTACTTCCTGCTCCCCAGGCCTGCCCTGTGGGTCCCTGCTGCTCTCCCTTGGGGCTCGCTGCCCTGGGCCTCGGGTTTGGTGTTCCCCTGACCATACAGAGAGTTCCCTGAAGATGGTCCACATTTTTCTTGATTTGTCTCTGATCTCCATAATGACTAGCACGTGGTCTTAGGTTGAGCCCTATGACATTGCCATTTTTATGGGTCAAAAAAAAAAGGTGAAATATCAACAATTTCATAGGGTTCAATCTAACAGCTGCTGAAACCCATGGTTAAGTGAACGTGCAAATGAACGAGTGTGTGGTGATGGGCACAAAGCTGGCCGTATGAGGAAGAGCCGCAGGGCCGGCCTCTCAGTGCACCAGAAGCTCAGCAGAATTTTCAGAGAGCCTGGTGCCCAGAGCCAGGTACGGAGGCCTTGGAAGAACTTGGACGGGAACCACAGATGAGATTAGAGATAAGCCAGGAGATCCTATGGGATGGGAAAGTCTCACAGACCTTGTGATTTGTCAGCCTCAAGAAGAGAAGGTCTTCATTTTTGTACTAGGGGACGGGTTCAAACTGCAAGTGCTGAGAGGAAAAGACTTCTTGAGAGAGCGAGCGAGTGAAAGTGAGAGAGAGAGAGAAAGAGAGAGAGAGAGAAAGAGAGAGAGCGCGCAAGTGCGAGCGTGTGCGAGGATTATTAGGGACATCTGGGAAGTCTTCCCCTCTGGATGTCTTTAAAAATAGTCTGGATTCTTATTTGTCACTGATGACTTAGGGGTAAGTCTCATTTGGCTAAATGACCTCTCAAGGGCTTTTCTGGTCAGAAGCCGGACACGAGGGCTGGGTGAATACAGAGTCTGGAAAGACCATGTGACAAGAGCAGACGGTGGGCAGGCAGCCATTCTAACTACTCCCCTGGCACAAGACACAGCTATTGTACTGCCAAGTACAACGCACACACCCCGGCCAAATCTAGTGCGGTGCAAAGCGATGCCCTCTGTCTCTACTTCTCTGGCCCTGGCTGCTTTCCAGGCCCCGCGGCAGAATGACCCCACCAGGGCAGCCCAGCCACGCCGCAGACCTAACAGGAGTGCCCAGCAGACCAAGGTGGCAGTTCTAACACTTCCGGGGCCACTCCAATCACATGGAGCCCAATAACAAATCGCCGGGCCCCACACCCAGTTTCTGGTTCAGTAAGTGTCACGAACTGGCTGTTATGAACTCCCAAACTTCTTATGTTGAATCCTAACGTCTAAATGTATTAGGAGGGGGGGCCTTTGGGACGTGCTTCGGTCACATGAGTGGGGCCGTGAGTGGGATTCAGCGTGCTGACACAAGGGTCCACGTCCACCATGACAGGGCACAGCAAAGGGCCGTCTGTGCGCCAGGAAGAAGGCCCTCACCTGACACCAAATCCGCCAGTATCTTGACTTGGGGACTTGTCAGCCTTCAGAACCATGAGAAATAAGTTTCTCCCAGTAATATGGTATTTTTATTACGGCAGCCTGAAGAAACTAAGACAGTGAGTCTGAGGAAGGGCCTAAGATTTTGCAGTTATTATAGATTTCCAGATGCTGCTGCTGCTGTCGCCACAGCTTGAAAACTTCTGTTGTAAAAACACAGTTGATTTTGGGGGCTCCTGGGTGGCGGAGCTGGTTAAGCATCTGACTCCTCATCTTGGCTCGGGTCATGATCTCACAGTTCATGACTTCAAGCCTGGCATTGGACTCTGTGCTGGTGGTATGGAGCCCTGCTTGGAATTCTGTCTCCTTCTCTCTACCCCTCCCCGCTTGTGCTCGCTCTTTCTCCCTCTCTAAATAAATAAGTTAAAAAAATAGTTGAGTTTTGTTTGAAAGTCACTGTCAGAACTGTTCTCTGCTGCTATGCATGTAAACTCGGTTGTACTGCATCCTACATTAATTCAGAGAGAAGTTAATTTATCAAAACACACCATCCTCCACTTGACAAGTGATTTCCAAAAATCCTTAGTTAGCACTTAGTTACAGCTCTTGGTCTTCAGAGCAAATAACAAGAATTATTTAAACTTCCATAGTTTCTCAGGGACCATGAAAGTATAAAACATCCTTCACATAAAATAAAGAGTTCAGGTCATAAAGGTAAATTCTAGAGGTACTTCTAGAATAGATGTTGGTCAGACAGAGCTGACAGACCCAGGGGTCACTCTGAAGACGTATGGTCTCTCATAAAAGTTCCCCAGTTCTCCCTCAACTAGGAGCACGTCCAAGATATTAAGTACACACCCTTGAGACATATGACAAGCAAACAAAACCACATTTTTTGTGTTCTGCTTCCGGACGTGTAAACTGGAACAAGGTTTTTAGGAGACAGTTTGGCAATTTTTACCCAAAGTTTCAAGATGTGTATACTTTTGACCTAGCCATTCTATATTTAGTGGCTAATTCTAAGGAAAGTATCAGAATGTTGCAAAAGATGTAGGTATAAAGATGTAGCTCACAGTGTTGGTTATAATTTGAAAAGTTTCAAAATGACCTAATGACCAATAAGGGGAACTGGATGAACAAGTTTGGGTCAGTTATGGATTGAAATATTGTTCAACCACGATAAGTAATGTTGAAGATAAATATTTATTGGAATAAAAACATTTTAAAATATATTATGTTAAAAGTAGATTAGAAAATAGAAAACAGTAGGCACAGTATATTTCTATTTCTTTGTAGAAAAGAGATGCCTATGAATGCATCATTAGTTCGGAGGATTACACAGGAACAAGGTGTTAACAGAGAGGTGTTCACCATTTCTGTGTGATAAAATTACAATTGTTTTTTTAAACTATTCATTTATTTATTTATTTTTGAAAGAGAGAGAGAGAGAGACCGTGAGGGAGAAAGAGAATCCCAAGCAGGCACTGTGCGATTAGTGCAGAGCCCAAAGTGGGGCTTGATTTCACAAATAGTGAGATCATAACTTGAGCCAAAATAAAAGTCAGATTGCTCAACCTACTGAGCCACCCAGGTGCCCCTACAATTGCTTTTTATGTCCCCTTTCTCTATGTCTGCTTAAAACTGGAATGTTTAAGTTTATTGCTTAAAACAATGAATGTTTCTTTTGTAATAATAAAATGAGAAGTTTTAAAAACGTATATTTTTTTTTAGTTAAAAAGCTAATTGTATGGGAATGCAAACTGGTGCAGCCACTCTGGAAAACAGTAGGAGGTCCCTCAAAAAATTAAAAATAGAACTACCCTACGACCCAGCAGTTGCCTTACGAGGCATTTATCCAAGGGATACAGATGTGCTGTTTCGAAGGGTCACTTGCACCCCAAAGTTTATAGCAGCACTATCGACAACAGCCAAAGTATGGAAAGAGCCCAAATGTCCATCAACAGATGAATGGATAAAGAAGATGTGGTGTGCATCACACACACACACACACACACACACACACACACCACACACACAAAATGGAGTATTACTTGGCAATCAAAAATAATGAAATCTTGCCATTTGCAACTATGTAGGTGGAACTAGAGGGTATTATGCTAAGTGAAATTAGTCAGAGAAAGACAAGTATCATAGGACTTCACTCATATGAGGACTTTAAGACACAAAACAGATGAACATAGGGAAGGGAAGCAAAAATAATATAAAAACGGGGGGGAGAGACAAAACCTAAGAGACTCTTAAATATAGAGAACAGAGGGTTTCTGGAGGGGTTGTGGGAGGGGGAATAGATTAAATGGGTGAGGGGCATTAAGGAATCTATTCCTGAAATCATTGTTGCACCATAGGCTAACTAACTTGGATGTAAATTAAAAGATAAATTAACAATAAAATCAAAAATCTTTAAAAAAAAAAGCTAATTGTAAACATGAAAAAATACACTCAATCCATTACTTATAAGAACAAGTGAAGAGAGTGTGTGGTCATGTTGAACTTAGGAAGGGACCCAGTGATCAGCTCCTTCTCCAGGAAGCACTGCAGTGCAGTGAATAACAGCAAAGAAGGGCATGTTTGGATTCCTGGCTTGGTATTTAACCTCTACACCTTAGTTATTTCATCTGTAAAATGGGTATGTTAATCTAGCATCAGCTTTGTAGAGCTGTGAGGAGTGCATAAGCCAGTGCCCAGAACGTAGTGAGCATCAACTGATGCATTCTGAGGATGGTTGCTATCACTTAGCTGCTTTCCAAAGTACATCCTCCCACTGGCAAAGGAGAGTAGAAGTCAGGTCAAGATCTGTGAGCATACCTGAATAATCTCTGGGCTACATGCTAGGACAGCAGTGAAATGGTGGTTCAAACAATGAATATCCAGCAGAGCAATATATCTGGACCAATGACAATGGACTCAGTATGTTTAGAAAGATAGCTTAAGTGGCAATTAAAGGCAGAAGAGGCCTAGGAAGTCTCTCAGTGATGTGGAACAGTGAGGGTGGATAAAGACGACAGGAGATGATTGGAGTTGTTCAGCCTTCCTTGGGGAGGACCCCGAGGAAATCACTCCCAAAGCCAAAGTACAAGTAAGCGAGGCTTAGCAGTGAGCAGTTAGAAGTGCTGTTTCTTTGTGTGTACTGTTATTTTAATATGCACTCATATTTGTGGGCTAAGACCTGTACTGACCTGGTTCCTGCTCCTGTACTTGGGAGGGAGCGTAAAATGAAATACTTGATTCTTCCCTGAAACTTGGGCAAGAGGAGACTTTTAAAAAACAGCTGTTTGCACATTTCCCTCAAGCCTGGTTCCTAAATAGTAGTCCCTGAAATGATTTCTGGAAATGACAATCCCCATAGATGGGAGCTGCAGAAAGAACATGACTTCAGTTTTGAAAGTCCTCTTTTTCTTTCTAACGTTTATTTCTATTTTGAGAAAGAGAGAGCACAGAGGAGAGGGGCAGAGAGAGAATCTCAAGCAGGATCCATGCTGTTAGCACAGAGCCTGACGCTGGGCTTGAACTCACAAACCACGAGATAGTGACCTGAGCCGCAATCAAGACTCAGATGCTTAACCAACTGAGCCGCCCAGGTGTCCCTAGTTTGAGTCTCTTCTAAGAGCAAAGAGACAACATGTCCTCTAATTCTAATATATTTTTTTCAAGAATTCCAATCCATTCTCCAATATTAATTTGGTTTTTGTTTTGTCTTGCTTTTACAAGCACAGGAAAAAGGCAGTCTTCACACTTTGACCACGGCACAGTTATGTGGAAATTTATATATTTGAAAATTCAACTTTAGAACTGCTGCTAGATTGAAAGTTTAAAACTGAGACAAATTAAGGGGAAATCTACACTATAGTATCTGCACTATCTAAGCCCGTTGAGAAATAAAGATTTCCTAATTTAAATTTGCCAGAAGATCTGCTTATTCCTGACTTAAACAAAATTTCATACCTTGCACTGCGAAGGTAGATTTCTACCTGATTGTAGCTGAAAGCAGCTATTTTTCTTTTCTTAAAAGAGAAATTGCCTTGAGCACAAACACCTGTGAACAATACTAATCACCAACTCTGGGATTAGAGAAAGTCAGACTTCACAGAGTATTAAATTGAATATAATAGGCTACCTCTTACAGTAGCAGATGTTTCCTAATGGTATATTTAATTAGGGAAGTGATTGAATACTGTATATTAGTGATAATTATACCCGGAGGCAAACTTCAGGGCTGGGGGGATGGGGTATGTGGAAATCTGGGGAGGCAAAAAGGAGTGTAGAACGTCATCTGGCCAGAGCAAATCCCTCGTTTGAGCAACCGCTGTGCATCTTAGAATCTTTGAAGTGGGAATTACTCATACCAAAGAGAACACTGAAAGGCCAAAGCAACCTATTTATTGCTCTGTAAAGTTCAGTCCTGTGGACACATTATTTAAAAGAGGCAAGCTAACTCCCAATCGATTTAGGAACAAGTTACTTCTCCAAAATATAAAACTGCAAAATTACATTTACAATCTTATCAACAGTTTCCCATCATTTTCTCTTCCTCTTGGTGACAGCCGCTAAAAACTGGTTCTGTGTTCTACAGGAAACACGTTAGGGGGCATTGTATTCAGGATCCCGAAGCTAATGCTTCCCCTCAGGAATCCTTTCAGAAATGAAGCCTGTCTTTGAGCACAGATTTAGCTGGAAAACCCAACCAGTAACATAAAAGGCAGCACTAAATGAATATCTTCAGATTCAATAGATATTTCTTACAATTTCTCACATATATTACTAATATGTTTTTAGACTTTAACTAGAAATGTCTCTAAAGCTGTCACAGTCAAGGAAATAGCCAAGTTGTACTACTGAAGAGCAAAGAAATTCACAGAAATCATTCGTCCTAAAAGTGTGCCTCACTATCAAGGTATATCTAATCTCTTAGGCTTCTATTAAAGAAAACTCTGAAAAAGACGACAAAAACTGCAATTTTACTTAAAAAATTTTCAGGGTTTAGTATAAGTTCCTATTGATTCTTCTTCACTAAACACAATTCAGAAGATAATTTTAAGAGGGCTTGGATCCAGGAAAAGGAAATCTTAAGATGAAAACCTGCATACAAATGTTTATAGTGCCTCTGTTCATAATTGCCGAAGCCTGGAGGCGACCGAGATGGTCTTCAATAGGTAAATGGATAAACTGTGGTACATCCATACGATGGAGTATTATTCAGTGATTAAAAGAAAGAGCTATTGGGGTACCTGGTGGCTTAGTCGGTTAAACATCTAACTTTGGCTCAGGTCACAATATCATGGTTCACGAGTTTGAGCCCTGCGTCGGGCTCTGTGCTGACAACTCAGAGCCTGGAGCCTGCTTCAGATTCTGTGTCTCCCTCTCTCTCTACCCTCCCCAGCTTGCTTGCTTGCTCATGCTCACTCGCTCTCTCTCTCTCAAAAATAAATAAACATTAAAAAAAGAAAAGAGCTATCAAACCACAAAAGACATAGAGGAAGGAAGCTTAAAGGCATACTGCTGAAGAAATGAAAGAAGACAATCTGAAAAGGGTACACACTGTATGATTCCAACTATTTGACATTCTGGAAAAGACGGAAGACAGTAAAAAGGTTAGTGGTTGCCAGGGGCTAGGGGGCAGGGGAGAGAAGAGATGAACAGGTGGAGCATCGGGGATTTTTAGGGCATGAAATGATTCTTTGTGATACTGTACTGGTTGCATTTGTCAAAACCTGAAACACTGTAGAACACCGAGAATGAACTCTGATGCAAACCACAGACTTCAGTTAATCACGTAACAATATTGTTCATAATTGTGACAATTGTACCACACGGACGCAAGATATTAATATGTGAAACTGGGAAAGGGATTGTGGAGGGGGTATGTTCAATAACTGTACTTTATGCTTAATTTTTCTATTAACCTAAAACTGCTCTAAAAGCAAAGTCTGTTAGAAAAATTATAAGGCAATTTGAAGAGGAAAAAGGCTGGTTGACCTGAACAGAGAGAAAAGTGATTCCATACTGTAGAATGATATGAATCAGTATCATCTCACACATAATAGCTCATGATGGCCTATTTTTTGATTAAAATAATGCGTGTATAATAAAATACCAGGACATCAGTGTAGAATTATCTTGGTTTCAGAACTGGAGGGGACCTCAGAGATAAACAGCTTAGATAAACTTAAGAAATTAACCAACCACGATCACCAAACACTCCAAATGTTTCTGAAGGGGGAACACTGTGTTTGGTTTGAGCTGGGGGCAAAGTACATTTATTTAAGTATTGTGGAAAAAAATATAGTTGCTTAGGATGCAATAAAAACTCTCCTGAAATTTTTATTTAGGTTAACACGTTGGAAAGTACCTCAAATTACTATATATATCTGTGCCTATGTGGTTTAACTTAGCTAATTTTACGGACTCTTTGAGGGTTCCTAAAGCTATTTGTCAACAAAAATTATCCACATTTTCAGCTATTTTTTAAATTTTTAAATTTTTTTTTTGAGAGGGAAGAGAGGGAGGGGCAGAGAAAGAGGGAGGGAGGGAGGGAGGAAGAGAGAGAGAGAAGAGAGAGAAGAGAGAATCTCACGAATGGAGAGATGACGACCTGAGGTGGAATCACGAGTCAGATGCTTAAGCAATGGGCCACCCAGGTGCTCCTACCTTTTCAGCTATTTTGAAACTCTGGGCAATAAATGCTCCACTGGCTCATCAGAGAGGTGGTGCAGCCTAGGGTTTGGAGTTTGGTGGTGGAGCTAGAGCACCCGGCTTCAAACCCTGGTTGCACCGCTTGCTGGTTGGGTAACCTGGGTAAGTTACCTAACTTTCATTGGCCTTTGCTTCCCCATAGGTAAAGTGGGGACAGTAGCAATACTCACTCAAGATTAAATGAATTGATGCGCAGAATCACATGTGCAGGGCCTGGTCTACAGCTGTTGAGTGTTAACTGTTATCAGTACTGATAAACTGATTTTAGGAGACCATGCCTGCAGGTCATTTCGGGGATCATCTACGATGATCCCGCAGGTTGATGGAAACCTGAAGACCCTCTCTAGTGAAACTTCTCCTACTTGGGAGGAATTGTGTGTTAACTTGTAGATTTCTCTGCTGAACTGTGAACTCAGTGGGAGCAGGAGCCAAATCTTAGTCATCTTTGTTAAGAAAGTACAGGGGTGTCTGGGTGGCTCAGTAGGTTAAGCAGCTGACTTTGGCTCAGGTTATGATCTCCCGGTTTGTGGGTTCGAGCCCCGCGTCGGGCTCTGTGCTGACAGCTCAGAGCCTGGAGCCTGCTTCAGGTTCTGTGTCTCCTCTCTCTGCCCCTCCCCTGATCATGCTCTGTCTCTCAAAAATAAATAAAAATTTAAAAATTAAAAAAAAAAGAAAAAAGTACATTAAAGAAGTATTTCTCAGAATAAAGAACCATACTGATTTACTTCTTACTGGGAAAGAAATTTTAATTTCAGCTACAATGCATACTGTTGAATTGAAAACACCTTTTTTTTTTTTAAACACTCAAAGAGTTAAAAACCAGGTAAAATTTTAATCCAAGGTAATTCGGCCTAATGATATTACTATGTATCAACTTTGAAGATCAACAGTCCTAAAGTATTTCCCCTGGGTAGACTTGATTATTCTGGGACTTCTGACTGCAATGCTACCGCGGTGAAAACAGAAAAAACAGTGACTTGAAGTTCAAACTGAAAATTAACTGCAAGTTGAGATCCACACCATTTTCAGTTGGTGAGAGTTCTAATTCACAATACAATAGTTCAGATAACAGCAAACCTGCATTTCTAGTTTTGAAAGGCTCTAGTAAATCCACGGAGTGCAACTTTAAGTCACTGTACCAAAGACTGAAATTCATTTAATCAAGATGGGAGATAAGGGTTTGTGATATTCTAAGCAATAAAGTTCCTATTCTCATGTAAACTCTCCCAAATAAACTTTACCAAGGGCAGCAAACCAAACAAAACACCCCAATGGACAGAAGAATGGCTTCTAGACAGCCTTTTCAGTTTCATTTTAAGTAACAGACAAGTGTTTAACTAAATTATTCTCCACTGACATTATTAAAATGGCATTCCTGTTGTTATCAGAATGGAATTTCAGATCCACTTAATTTCAAGAAAGTAACTGAAATTCAAATCACAAATCTGGTTTTAAGTGGTGCTGTGTGCTCTATGCACTATTTATGCAGATTACAGCATCGATGTACCTGGATGGATTCAGATAATTGAGTTAATAGTATTAAATCAGAGATGCCAAATTAATTTCTTAGACGTGTTCATAAATAGCTCTAAAATTATGAGGCTTGATTGAAAAATGTTCCCATTTTATTGGTCATTGGTGACATAATTTAGATCAGATATATATATATTGAGAATACCAGATTCCCAGAATTATAAAACCATGAACAAAGATCCCTACAGGGCACCTAGTCCAACGCCCTCATTTTCTAAGTAACAAAATGAGGCCCAGGAGAAGCAGGCGAGTGCAATTGTTAAATGCTTGAATCAGACCAGCATTCTAGTTCCAGATTGGCAAGTTATTCACTATGTGACTTCGGGAAAGTTCCTTAACCTCTCCCAGCCTCAGTCTCTTCAAGTGTAAAGTGGGGGTACGGACAATACTAATCTCACGGTTTGTGATGGGATTCAGTGGGATAAATATGCAAAGCACCCAGCAGAGAAGACTGGCATGTTGTACCTACTTGGGAAATATTAGCAGTTATTATTTTTATGACTAAGAGTGACTTCCAAAGCATGTAAGCAGCAACAAAACCAGAACACAGAGTTCCTGACACATATCACAGCTTTTTCATCTAAAGATAGTAACTGGGATGAAGAGTCATTGGCACTGACAATAAAAGTATAACTCTACATCAAACAGAAGGAGAATTATTTTCAGCCTTTTTTGCTACTGAACTGATCCAAATATTAAATCAGCAATCACATAGAGGTCTCAGTTTCATGAAGATTCACATACCCTCAGCTTTCCAAGGGGAATCAGTATTACATATTTGCCTTCATATCCATTTTAATTGGATGCTTTCAAATATTTCCCACCCAACACGGCTTATCTAAAATAAGTGATAACATATACTGGTCACCAGTAAGAGTTAGGGTTCACTTGCTGATGAACTTAAATTTGACTCTGGTTAGGTGCTATATGGAGTAAGTCTACTATATTCAATCTGTACTGTCAGTCAGATAGCAGATGTATAGAGAGGGTGTGGTGCTAAGGAGGAAGCAAGAATAAAGGATACAGGAAAAAAAAGCTAAAGTGGGTGTGCAGAATGAGTAAGACTCCGTCTGGCTAATACAGACGCCTAGGAACCCAGCAAACGCCAATCACAGGCATTTCCAACTGCCCTTTTTGTCAACATTCACTGCCCTTAGGTGATTTTACTCAGAGTTAAATGTTTTTTTTTCTATACAAAAAAAAAAAGCCCAATAGCCCACAGTAATTAAGAATTAATACCCATAAAGAGTATTAGTTTTATATAATATGCTCTCAATACTTTAGCATTTGATAATTTTTTAGTTAATTGGTGGTCTTTACAGTAAATATTCTCAGACTGGCAGGTAGGTGCTTAAAGTATTTTCTTGCAACCAACTAAAGACCATTTTCCTCTCATTCTGGAGAATGACCAATACATATACAATTAACTTTATCTTTAAAAATAAGAGTAAATGTAATATGGCATAAAAACATCAAACGGACATCAACTCAAACTACAGGGAGATAAACTCAAGTATAAACATGAACAAAGCTCAAACACTTTTTTATGGAACAGCAATGTGATTCAACAGACCAACAGATGAAGAAAATAGTCATTTGAAAAGTGGCAATTTGTAACCATACCCGGTATTTAGTATTTCAGCGACTAGAAATAAAATTGTTTGGCAAACTCACCCGCATTTTTGCACAGGCATCCTGGGTTGATTCTGTCCCTCTAAGCTCTTTTATCAGCATAGAACCTAAATACTAAAATACAAAAAAAGTCCAATGAAAAGGTGAGTAAAATACGAGTTGCGATTTAGAAACCAAACTGTGGAAGTCCTATTGGCTGGGTTTCCTGGCTAAAAGTTGTTGAATAACTTTTAAAAACTAACAGTAACTAATGCTAACAAATAAATGCCTTTAGAGAGAGAATACTATAGAATTAACTACAGTTCTGAGAGCTGTAAATTGCTCCTTATGATAAAACTGCAGCATCTTCTAAAGATGCCATCTTTCAAATCATATTTAACTGAAAAATGGGGGCATCTAAAAATGTTTTCCCTTTTTTTTTTTTGAGGCAGCAATGTCTGCAAAAATAAATCACACTACTCTCTACGTAATTACAGGGTTGTGTGAGACAGCTGAGAAGCTAAGCAACATGCACCCCATTTGGGCTGACTTGGCTGCGTAGGTAATTAATGTTAGGCTGTTCTCCGGAGGAGACACAGTTTGGGGTCTTTTCATTCACAGCTGTGCGCCCCGTGGTTGATCCACCTGAGAACGGACGTCGGGAAGGGAGCCAGGGGGGAGGGAGCATGGCATCTCGGTTATTCCTGAACAGAAAGAGCTGAGTCCCTGCTGCAAACCCACAAGGGAAGGCTGAAGCGGGGAAGAGGAAGATGAGGAAGTCTCCTGCCAGGAATGACCAACCACTGAGCTGTTAGGTGATCAGACCCAATACTGCCCTGGGACAAAACAGGACTCACGCTCAGTGTTCTAGGTGAGGAGCGGTTTGTAGCAAATCTGCCTTTCCACCCATTGACTCCTCTTCAACTCTTTGAATCTTCAACCGGGTTTCTCTGTCATTTCCCCCCCTCCCTAATCTCCTTCCAAAAAAAGAAATAAAAAGAGCTCTATGTGTATTTTTTTTAAGTGAATTAAAATAACTTTTCCTGACATGACTAAAGAAACGCTGGCCCTCTGCAAAACCACGACTGGGGATCAGGACTGCAGACCAGGAAGTTGCTGACTAGAAGAGGGTGAGCCCTTCAGGGCTGGAGAGCAGAGGGCGTGGATAAGGGCCTTGAAAAAAGGAGAGTCCCCAAAGGCTCAGGGATTTGGCGGTTGAGCTTCAGAGGAAGGAGGAGGCATTTCAATCCTACAGTTTTGGGAAGATTACTGCTGAAATAAATCCAGTGCTTCACAATGAGTAGGCAGTAAAAGAGGTATAGATAACAAAACGAAAAAAAGGCAAAATTGCTATGCAACAACCAGAATGCCCACATCTTAAAGTAAGAAAAATGATTTCGGTGAAATCCTTGTCTTTTAAGTTATCAGGGAAGTTTGTCCTAATTGAAACATTTCTTTGTAAAAGAGGTGATTTTCTTCTCCTCCTGTAGTCATGACAACCACCACCTGCCCCCAAACGTATGGTATTTTTTCAACATTTCCCTGTTTATATTGCAATTCTCCCCTAAGCCTGATTCTCTCTTCTATTAGAAAAAAAAATATCCATTATTACAATTCTAATGAAAAAATCTGGTGGTAGAACCAATGTTTTGAGATCACTGATGAGTGAGTGGAGATGTCTGGAGGTGCTATACTTCTGTTCATATCCATTTTAAGACCATGCGTTATTTCATTTAAAATATACAACTACATATAAAACCTATCTTAAGCTCACAAGATTCAAAGGGATTATAAAGCTCTATTTACTTGGACTTGCTCTGTATATACAGGAAAGGCTCCGTAAAGAATAAGAGAAGGGAAGGGGGCACCCAGGTGGCTCAGTCAGTTAAGTGTCCGACTTCGGCTCAGGTCATGATTTTGCAGTTCACGAATTGGAGCCTGCATTGCGCTTTGTGCTGACAGCCTGGAGCCTACAGCCTGCTTTGGAGTCTGTCTCCCTCTCCGTCTCTGCTCCTCCCTTGCTCATGCTCTTTATCTCTCAAAAATAAATAAAACATTAAAAAAATAAAAAGAATAAGAGGGGGAGACATTTTGGTGTCCGTGGTGGACATTTTGGTATATTTTCAACATAAAAGTAAACAAGCCAGAAACACACCCTCTACCCCCACTGGAACACAGATACTGAATTCACAGTAACTTACAAAAGCTTTGTAATCACAGGATTGGAAGATGAGCTTTTCTGGGTGGTGTTGCCAGTACTGGACTGGAGTGGAGGCCGTGGCTTCATTTGGAGGTCGCAAGGTAATGGAAGGTTCTCCCCAGTCTCCTGTCTGAAAATCACATTTATTCTAGAGGGAATACGAGCAGTTGGCCAAGTTCATTCCCTGTAGCTATCCTGAGTTCTCACACATGTGTGCTGGGATATGCGAGTGCATTTGGGTGTATTACATGCACATAAATACTTTTATTGTTTATTATGGTTTTATATGTGGTAGCATATTTCCCAAAGCTAGTTAATTTTTGAGCTGTGAAAGAAGTTACTCCATTTTTAGATTGACGCCCTAAGCTAAGGAATTTTAAAATAAAACCTAGAGATCTTCATAAATGAGGCACTAATTCATAATTTTCTGTCACACAGAAAAGAACATCCAACCTTGGAAAGACTTTTCTGGTTTTAACCTTGATTATTTGAAATTTTTAGTTTGAATTGCTTTTACATTCAGAATACACAGTTCCATGAATTTTAGTTTCCCAATGTGACATGTACCCAATGTGACTCAACAAAATTTTAGAAGAAAAATTTATGAATGGATGACTAGTTTCCCTCATCTGAATTCATTTGTATTGATAAAATACCACTATGACTGTCTTAGATGTATTCAGCTACCTTTCTCAGAAAACCTAAAGCACACATGAATAATAAACATTTAAATACCAAGTTTGGCCGTATGGACACATGCATGTACTTGAGGATCCTGATTCATAAATACAAGCATGTGCACATATGCGGGCGTATCACATAACACATGCGCCCACTAAGGCAGACCTGAGACAGAAGGATGTCCCATAGTTTGATTTACCATTTTCCATGAGGTTAGCCTCATAACGGTTTAGTGTGAGCATCTATGAAGTGACAGGTCTGTGCTGGCAGGTCTGGGCTCTAGTCTGATTTAGGTTTTATATACGGGAGATATCTCACGCTCTTCCCTGAAGATTCTTATTTCTTGAAATTCAGCTCTTTGTTCTCAAATGGACATTAACAAAACTAGACAACAGGCAGATTTCCAAAGCTACTCTCTTTTAACCTGGATTCGCCTGGTCTTGTAGAATTACAAGGAATTACCTTTCTCAGGAATTGAAAGAATATAAATAGGTCTCATGAATTCCCAAACCAAGTAAAACTTTGGCTAGATTTTCATGGAAGTACTAGCCCATAGGTTGATGCTGTAGGTTTCTTAAGGAGGATTTTCCAGGAGTCTAGGATAAGAATGCAAAATTGTGGATGTAGATGTACGTTTGGGGGGAGAAAAAAGTCTACAGCTTTCATTAAATTCTTTGAAAGGATCAGAAACCCCGACAGGTTAAAAACCACAAGTCTCCAGGAATAGCTTGGATAGGATGTATGTTTTGGGAAAGAGGACCAGCGTTTCGTTTTTCTGTTCGGTCTGTACTTACATGAGGTGGCTGCTAATGCTGGGAGGTGGTAGGCCTAGACTTTGCCTCTTGAAGCTTCTAACTGGCTCTGAAAAAATGGAAGAAAATTCTAGAGCCCCTCAGGAATTCACAGGCCTTTTCACTCGAGCAGAGAGCCTGAAGCTTTTCTCCTGGAGACGGGTCACTCCCAGGAAGAGCATAGTTAGTATCAGGCCAGCTCATTGGTTTCTCACTGGAGTGGGCGACCTATCAGATCTCCTCAAGCTCTCCCTGTGCTCTTCTAAACTACTCTTTATATTTGCATATGGCTCGTTTCTCCTGTCTCCTGTCTGTAGATACTGTTAAGACTTTCCCTGGAATGATTACTTTAGATTTTTGTCTGTCTTAGGCCCCATCCTTGACTCATTTTTGAGCTTTCTCTTTATATTTATATGAACTTTTACTTTGTAAAAGCAATGACTGACTTCAATTAATTTTAGGAGTTTCCTCTGGCTGCCTATTATGATATTTTCTTTTCCTTCTCTCTCAAACATCTGATCTTGATTATTTTCCCAGTCTTTAATTCAATTGGCTGTGATTTGCTCTTTAAAAAAAACAAACCAACTAGTATAAAATTGAAAATGTAGGAAATGTGGATTTTGATATTATTTTGAAGGTGAGTGTAATAACCTTTAAGTGATAATACCTACAGTTAAAACTCTGGAAACATGCAGCTTCAAGTTCTTAAAAGCTCTCCCCAAATCTGGCAAGTCCTTTAATCTGCCCCGTTAACTTTCTTCCCACCCCGCCCCACCTCCTCAATAAAGCAACAACAACATAGCAAACAGGTGTCGTACATTTAAGTCACAGGAACACTGTTAACAGAACAACAGAAGTTTGCACGCAACTCCGTGGAATGATACAAAAGGAGGAGCTTGTTGATGTTATATGATCCTTCGATCCGGTGTTTGCTGAGGTGACAACTTAAACCAAGCATCAGATCTTCACATTACGCCTGTCATAGTTCAGCTGAGTACACCTTGGCCGAGCTCAACAGGCAGTTTTCCAAACAGTCTGAACAGACATGGCAGGAGCTGGGGGTACCATGGGTTGCAGGGCAAGGGTTGGGGATATGGAGAAATGGGGAGAAGCTGGGTCTATGGGGACATTTCAGGTGTTAGTACATTAAGCATGCAAATCATATGCAAACTCACTCTCTGTTGAATTAACTCAGGCACTTTAATAATTAAATTTCAATGTGAGTTCCGTACATTTAAAGCAGAACTACAGCCAAATGCTGATCCAAATATTGACATCATCCACATAAGTCGTAGCAGCCATTTTGGGAGTAACAAGCCCCAGCACATACCACCTCAGTCTGGAACACGCCCGGCCTCTTATTTGATAACCACTTGAAGAAATTCGTGGCACATTCATTTATCTGTTTAGGCAGCGCCATCATCTGCTCTTCTATGACTCCACTTTGTCCAGAAATCACAAGGCACCTGCTTTGAATTCAGAGTGATCTGACAGGGCCTCCCCTACGTGCTATGGGGGAGGGGAGGAAATTATAGGGACAAAAAATACAATCCTTATTTTGTTTTTGTTGTGGCCTTGAAACATTGCTCCAGTCCAAATATTTTTAAATTCTCTATACAGACTGAATCTATCTTTCTGGAAATAGATACTGAGTTTGTCATATTTAAGGTCATTTCCAGAAATTCATTTTCAAATGAGGGAAAAGTGTTAAGATTGAAAGATATAAAAAAATTATTTTCTTCCTGAAAATTTATCAACTTATTATCATTGTTTTTAACCTTGGATCAAAGAGTATTCATAAGATTCCACTTATAGGTGTTGATTCTTCTCTTTGGAGTTAATTTTATGAGAATGGACAGACTTGGTGACATTACTACAAAGGGTGAGAATGGTCTTAGCCTCTGGGCGGGTTCCAACTTCACCTGGTCAGCGGACAATTAGTGCAAGGCTCCAGAGAACAGGGGGCCTTCAGGCTCACCCGCCTCGGAGGCTGGGCTGCAGCAGGAATGACCTATGGAGGAGCTCAGCAGGGAAGTAGACTGGACTGGCAAAAGCAAACAAAAGGCAAATGAGGGTTTCTACCTTAGCTATAAAACAATTCCAAACTGTGCGGCCCATTGTCAGGCCTTGCCGCATAGTGCACTCATACCAAGATGGTACCTGTATTTCTTCAGGTAAATTAATAAAATTAATTTAATAATTTCCCGGCTTAAAAAAATGTTTGTTAAATATGAAAAAAAATCAAACAAGATATTTTGCCTCAAAGAATGGTTTATAATCCAAAGTTACATAATCAAACCTTATCCTCAATGAACAGTAGATCTGAACACAGGTAACAGTGATGCAGCAATATTTAAATAGAATAAAAAAATACAAGAGGAAAAGGTTGGGGTAAGATTCTATCTTAAACTATTACTGACTGACAGTTCTCCTTTAAAAGGCTTAAGCAATTACAGAAGAGAAATGATTCAAGGCACTCTTACTAAATGTCTTCAAGCTACTTTTTAAACCTTTCCTTTATGTTCACGTATTGAATGATCTTACTATTCCAAAAATTTGGTCATGGCTTAAAACCTCATTTACTTGGTATATATGTACATATGTATGTATGTATATACGTATTTCTTTAGGATAATACCAACAAAACAAAGGGAAATGTGCATCATTAAGTATTCTTTCGAGCTCAAATAGAAATTAACCTTTTAACATAAAGGAAAAACATAATCTGAGATTAGAGCTTTAAATGGAACATTGATTCTGTTGAGTGGGTATTTACCAACTGCAAACCAAAAATTCATAGTCTGGCCACGTTTGAAGGAGGAGAGGTAGGCCGTACTTAAACATCTTTCATACCAGCAGGTGAAAGGTATAAAACTCCTAACTGAATTTCGTATCTATATGTACTAAGTAGTATATATAACGTAGAAAAAAATTCACAATAGTCTGTAGATAGGTTTTTACTGGATGGCAGAGTCTAAAATGCAGCTTTTAAACTTTGCCTTATTTCAAAAGATGGTAAAGCTGCCTGACTTTTAGTTCATCTGCACCAGATACATAAGGCTAATGCTAAAATATCACAATGTGTAGCTGTCTCCATGCAACCTGAAGAAACCTCATATTCTATATGCTCCGTGCATACAAAGGGAAATGCTGTTGATACCTCATTTTCTTCTTGAGAAAAAAATTTCCTAGGGATGTCAGTAAATAATTACAAGCCGTTATTATCACTTAGCTTCCTAACATGAACAGGAAGGTATGGTATTTTCCAAGCCTTGTGTTATTCTTTAAAAATTTTTTTTTAATTAGGATTTAATTGATTTTTTAAAATAGAAGCTTTTATATCTTTTATATAAGAAACTGTTTCCACCTACCTGCTTATAAATTTAGATCTGAATATTCACAAACATTATTCTCTATTTCTTCAGAACACTTAATGAAAAACTAAAGTGATTTTAAATGACAATTGTTATTTTAAGGTTTCACTTTCAATAATTCTGACAAATATCAGAGACGTGCTACCCAAACATTCATAAGATATATGTGATTGATTACATGTATTTTCTGTCATTTCTAAGGTTCTGAAGAATGCTACAGAGAGCTCTATTATAAATACATAAAGTTGAGTGTGAATGTAAAGAAAGGCTTCCTACAAACATTCACACACACACAAAAGCAGGATGCCACAGCAGTTATTTTAAAAAATCTTCAGGAATAAAGAATGCTAGTTTGGTCAAATGTAGCTGGTTATATTAAATTTGTTCCTTTTGCTGATAAAGAGCAGAGATGGCCACTTCTGAACACGAAGAAGCACTGGTTAGCACTTACGGGTTCGGGAGGGCCCACGGGGTCCGGAAGCACCGGTTCCAGGCAATGTACGGACCCCAAGAGCCAGAAGTCCCATGCACAGGCGGGGTGTGCCTGACAAGACTCCCCGAAAGAGGCCCTCACATGCCACCCTGAGGGCTCTGCTTAGTGATTCTCAACCATATGTCTCAACCTCTCAGACAGCAGGCTATCCAATGGCAAAAATTTATTCAACAGGATGTGAAAACAGGATTGTATTTTAAAATACAAAGCAGAAAAGATCAACCATAAAAATGTCTACTTTCCAAACAAAAATGATTCTTTTTAAAGTATGCAAAGGTAGAATGTGAATATTTGAATATTAGGTAGCTCAGTGTAAAATGGGCCATGATTTCAACAGTTTCCAAAGATCGATTCAAAATTGTCAAATGGAAAAAGGCTGAGAACCACTTTGGAGCCGTAACAGTGCAGCTCCTGGCTGTACTACTCCCACACTTGCATGAAAGGTAGACGGAATATCATGCAAATCATACTCCAAAATTTCTCACAAGCACATGAACCTTTGAGAACTGTTAGACACAATGGGTTGAATAGCCCATGGACATGGGGAAGTACAAGATGAGGAAGAATAACACCAATATATACATGTGCGTGTATATATCTATATATGTATATATATCAATTTACCCTTTTCCTTCTTCCTGTAAAAGCAAATTAACGCAGACACCCGGGATGAAAGCCAGAACTCACATGGGACAGATTTTAACTGAAGACTTTAAAACCAAGTATGCTTCTCATTGTAGGACAATGTTTGCACGTCAACTAGTCACGGCACAGTGAATGAAATATAACAGACAAGATCTCAGGAGTCATTAGACATCACAAATTTTCTGCATTGCCAGGACAGTACCTGTAGCTATTGACAACACTTTGCAACACATTACAGAGCGCAAGTTCAGGAAAGAAAATAACCGTTTGTAACCTTACATTATGAACCTGATGGATGGCTGAGAAAGGAAATCCAGCGTTCTGATTCGTCCATATCTCACAGACAGACGACTGCTGATATAAACAGAAAACTATCTCATCTTGTCAATATTTAGAACATGGCAGCTACCATGGTAGCATCAAGGAAAGGAAGAAGGAACATAATAAAAAGCAAAGAATCACATTTCTTAAACACTGACTCACACACACACACACACACACACGTGTGCACACGCGCACACACGCAAACTCAAACAATGCTTTAGGATGCACAGGTTAATAACTGGCTTCCAACTCATTCTTTTACTTAAAAGGATTTGGGTTGGCTGGGCGGGGGGAGAAAAAGACCATTTATGCATTAGTTTTGTATCAAGGGAGACTACCAATAAATGCACATCTTGGGAAAAGCAAACTGTGTTTTACATTTGTCAAAGAGAACGGAAATGTCTTCCCTCTTTGCATCATTCATTTCAGAGGATAGATATTTTCATGAAGTTCAAGAAAGATGGGAAAAAAGCCTTTAACGCAGAATAAATATTTTTATTTTCTTATCTTCAATGACCAAAAGCAAACAATGCAATAAAATGACTTTCCCGACTTAGTCATTGCTCCACTTGATAAACCTAGAAGATCCTTCTCCCTTCAGAGTTCTCAAGAACAAAACTGTGGTTGACATGGGGAGAAGCATCAGTCTGCCACTCAGCGGTGGAAGTGTGTGGTGGTGGAGGAGGCAAGAGATTAGAGCAGGGAAGGGTTGGGGCCAGGAAGCCAGGGTCTGTTATACCGAAGCACACACTTTGGTGAACAGCACTGGGGAGCCTAAAGGAGTCAGCTCCGTAATCTCAACTCTCCACCACATCATTAACAATCTAATAATTAACAATTATTAAAAGGCAATAATGTTTGCTTAGAACCAAATGCCAAAACAACTCCCCTCCCAGGAATTACAGCAGAACCACCAAATAAAGCGAAGAGACTCCTGGCTTGATCTTTATAGAGTTCTTTTCCTGAATTCCATCATTCTAAAAGACACCATGAAATTGAATCACAGAAAATGGCAGCATGCCTAAACTTACTCAGTAAGCACTGTGAACATCCCCAGAATTCACAAGCAGGCCGTACAAAGATCATGCAGGAAGGAGATAAGAACATAACCACAATATGGTTTAGAAGCCCAGCAAAGAACAATCGCATCAGCAAATGAATTATGGAAAAGAAACTTATCCTGGGCTAACTGTCTTCCTTACCTCCGCCCTCCCAGAAATGCTCTCTCTCTGTCCAGTTCAGTGGCATCTCCCCACCCCACACAAACATCTTTGCTTTTCATCCCTTCTGTCGTCGGGATGGCCTACTGGGGATATATTGTCAGGTAACTGGCGTTTCCTCAAGGAAGTAAGACCCCTGGGGGGCTGACCAAAGGCAACGTCAACCACCTCCCGCTCTAAGTGGTTACTACTCTCAGCGCCCTCTCCAAACTTCATGCTATTTCTTCCACAGGGGATCTTCCTCTTCTGACCTTTCAAAAATTAAAACTCTAGCAAGTTAAGTCTTGCTCCTTAACCCCCCAGCCTCATCTACAATAGCTGCCATCTGATTTAAATATACCAACTCCATGCTTTGATGGGACTGCCATCTTAACTGGCACAAAACATACTTCTAAGATATCCGTGACCTTTTCAGTACTACCATCCACAGGGCTGAGCTAATTCTTTTACAACTCTCAGAGACTTTTAGTGCTAGAAGTAACCCAGGGACCACCTGTCATCTGACAGATGGAAGGCACTGAAATGACATTGAGAGAGGGTAAGTGGCTTGCTCAGGTCACACAGGGGACCTGCTGGCACAGCTGGGAGGGAGTGCCAGCGTGGTACTGACTTCTCAGGAAGGCAAAGAAGGCAAAGGGGATCTCCAGTTCTATGGTGGTATGTATTGTTTTACCCATCCTGGAACAAGAGTCTGTAAAGGGAACCAGTTCAAGGAAGAGTCTCAACTCCACTGGGGTTCAAATAACCTGAACGTTTTATTGTTTTCTAATCATTACTCCCAAATGAGCCAGCCCAGTCTTCCCCCCTTGATGGGCATCAGGCCACTTGACATTTTGGACAGATCTCCTAACTTCCTGGTCGCTGTGAGTCACTAAGAATCCATTTTGTATACAACTTCAGTATCATCTGATTCAGACTTTGCCCTCTCTTACCACAGGCCAGTCCTGAGGCTTAAAAAACCCATGGTGGCTAAAAGAGATTTGGTTTGTATTTGGTCCTCTTCTCCTTTGTTCTTCCTGTAGGAGCAGGGAGGGGTGGGGTGGAATGGTCAATCTTGGAAACCCAGGACCCCAAGCTCTACCTCCTTCAGGCCCTTTGTTGGGGAGGAGAGCACAGGGGAAGGACAATGGCCTCTTTTCTTATCTGGCTATGGCCGGATTCTCAGATGGTTGCACTGCTTCTCAGGGTGACACTAACATGACTTCGAGTGTCCTTGTATAGCTGGTGCACCCACTCTGCCCCACCCCCACACAGGTCTCTGTGTACCTGTGTGAGATCTTAGGCACGCTCTGCTGGGGAAGGGGCGTGGGTCCCCACTGTACAGTTCTCACTGCTGTGACAAACAGGTCTCTAGCTTGACTTCCTCCAACCTCTCCTTAGTCCCCCTAGCACCCATGCTGGCCCTCCGGATGGGACACAGGGGAGAGGGTATAACCCAGCCTCCTCAGGGCGGGCTGCTCTGTGACCACTCGCCTCTCTGCCAGGAGATGTCCCTCCAGTTCCCTCTTCTTCGGCTCAGGCTGGTGCATCTGGTCCCACATCTGACTTGGAAAGAGACTCCAGTTTCCCCTTCTGGTAGGTTCCCCCACTCTGGATAGACCTTCCTCTTAGAGCTCTTCTCACTGGGCACAGAGGACATGGGGACACTCCTCTCCTCTGCCACATGCTCTCTTCAGTGGCTCAGACAGTTCTCTACCCTTCC
Source organism: Suricata suricatta (assembly GCF_006229205.1). Classification (NCBI taxonomy): domain Eukaryota; kingdom Metazoa; phylum Chordata; class Mammalia; order Carnivora; family Herpestidae; genus Suricata; species Suricata suricatta. The sequence goes on along the minus strand of NC_043709.1, from coordinate 21,529,748 downwards.
CCAACACCAGTCTTCTGCCTGTGTAGACAGATAGGTTGCTGCCTGGCAGGCCACAATGCATCACTTCTCAGTTGATCCTGAAAAGGTATCCGGATCCTTTCTCGGCAGCTTTCTCTTGAGAATGTTTGGCGCTTAGTACCTACAGGAAATTTCCCACTTCACATTTTGTTACACAAATATTATCTTCCAACAGTTCCAGAAAGTTACCAGAGTTAAGGAGGGAAGAGATGGTCTCATCCATCACTTATTTTATTTTTAAAAATCCATGTAATTTTTTTCTCAATGAAGAAAAAAAGTCTACTTCTAGTCCCATACACCGAAGAGAGTTTGTATTTGGCTTATATACATTTTAAAGATGTTACAATAACTATTTTCATCAATAAGCTATGTCTTAAACTTAGAAAAGATAGAACTATAATTTTCAACAATTGACTCAATCCAAATCGTAAAAAGTCAGATTTTTAAAAAAGAGTCAAAAGTAAATGCAGTTAACTGAGTTTTAGTTATGGAGGTAGTTGATAATAAAAAAGCTGATAATTTCACATACTGCAGTAATTCTGTTGGTAGTAAATAATTTATCAGGCTCAAAGGGCAGTTACTTCAAGGGCATCAGCTGTAACTGGTGTCTTCATAACATACAACAGGTCTTCTTTGAGACACAATGGTTATTAGACTCAGTGCCAGAATGAATTTTTTAAATGCAAAGGAGTTTCCACCACAGAATTTCACTACATTGATGAAGATAATATTTCAAGGTACAATCTGTATTGAAGTGCTGAGTTTTGAGCAGTTCTGAGAAAGAAAATACTGGTGATACAATTTCATCTGGAGCCCAAATTCCTAGAACAGTAGTAACTCTAAGTTTTGATTAAGCTTTAGAATGTCTTCATCTGTGAAAAATAATAGTATTTGACCGACTTATTTCATCAGGTTGTTCTGTAATTCGTTAAGCTTCATAAGACAGGGAACTTTTTTCCAGCTAAGTTTCTAGGACTTGGAAAGCAGAAGGCTGTCAAATGCATTTACTGAATCAGTGGAACCATAGAATGTGTTCCAAGTTTCTTGGCAAATAGTAAATACTGCTATTTGTTATCATTTGTAATTGGTCCACTCTGTTGTTGACCCTTGTGCCTTCCATCAACGATGTCACTGCTGGCACATTTCTGGTAAAAGGCATCAGAAATTAACCTTGCAGACTTTTTATTAGAACACTTTTCATCTTCCCTGATAAAGGCTGACAAAGGTTGCTCACTTTGTGGAAGAGAGAAGGAACATTTGTAATTGGTATACCTTTGTGTTAAAGGCCTGCTTATACAGAGCTTGGAAACAATTGTATAAAAGGACATTAAATGTCCCTCTGCAAGTTTATTTGCTTATTTCTCAGGAGAACTTAACTTATCTGAACCCGAATTATCATGATATCCAAATAAATGGGGATTAAGGAAAGATATGTAGTAGACTTATAACTGAGATATAATTAATAATTTAATATTGGTTTCTTTGATGAAGTGAAGGTATGTAATTTTATCTTTAGGTTAGACCTCTCCTCACTCTGGAAATGTTTTCTTAAAAGACAACACAGCTCATTCTTTCTTGTCACCATTCTGGATCTCGGGTTACCAGGAATTCAGTTCAGAAAATACAACACACTTTCATTCAGTCTACCAATAAAATGGAATTTTGGCATTACTTCTCTTCAAGGTTTTCTTCCTAAAGGTGGACTTCTTTTCTGCTCAACTGGTAGCAATGCAGTAGCTTATAGTGTATTCTCTCCCTGTCCTCATCCATTTCCCCCCTCTTTCCTGCAGCATTCTCAAACAGTGCTGTAACATCTTCTACTAAAAGCCAGCGGACTCCTTCCCTTGATTATTTCCTCCATTTCTGTTCTACTTTAAGAAGCATAACACCCCAACAGGTACCTATTCCGTCCCCATGTTCCCTTTGCCTGTCCTCACCCGAGTCCACCTTTCTCCTGAGCTCCAGATTCAGATACCCAGTTGCCTTCTTGGCACCTCTGCTTTGATGATAAATAGGCATCTTAACCTTAAAGTAAATGCCCAGATCAAGCTTACTTCACCTTCCCTGTAAGCCTCTTGTCTCAGCGAATGGCAACCCCCTTCTTCCAGAGGGGGCCATCCTTTCGCTCACATTTCCCATCCAGGAGCAAGTCCTGTTGAATCCACTTCTACGGTCTTCTCATCCTCTAGGAGGATGGGCCACTGCCTGGTCCAAGCCACTACCTTTTCTCACTTGGATGACTCCATGAGCTTGCACACTGGTCTCACTGCTTTCATCCTTGCCTCCTTAGTTCTTACTCTCAATACAACAGCCAACATGATCTGTTTGAAACAGAAGCTGGATCATGCTGCTCTGCTCCATTTAACTCACAGGAAAGCCCAGAGTCCTAGCGATGGCCTGCAAGCATCCGCATCACCAGGCACCCATCCCTGCCTCATCTCTCTGCCTTCTGCTCTTACTGTTCTTCTTGCTCACTTGGTTCTGGACAGCAAAGTACACTCCTGCTTCAAGTCTTTGCATTTATCTCCCTTCTGCCTGAGATGTTCTTCCTCCAGCTACTGCGGGACCAGCCCCCTCATCATCTGCAGGCTCTAATCCAATGTCACCTTTTCAGAGAAGCCTCCCCGAGCATCCGGCATATTACATCCAAATTAAGTCTATGTTTTCCATACTGTGAATGGATTATTCTTTCAAGCCAAAATTGAACATTTAAAAAAAGTTTAGAGCATAGGAATCTGTCTTCCTGGCACCCTGGCATCATTCCAGGATAGTTACTGCATCTTCTGAGTGCAAGGCCTGGGTCACAAAGTAAGTAGGAACTGGCTCTGCTTTTTGTCACTGTTTATGGAATGCAGATCGTGACATGCAATCCCTTTTCCACTGTCAGGACCAGCAGTAAACTGGGATTCAGAGGCTGATGGTGGGTCTTGGAATGGAGCAAGCTGACAATAGCTCCATCTACCCACCAACACCAATTAGGCTCTGAAAACCTTCCAGGAGTCTGCCAACATGGTGCAGCTAGTTTAATAATAATAACAAAAAAAATCCCATGTAGCAGTAGAGCCCTCTGGTCAGATTCTACCAGAGATGAAATTTTCTGCCTTGTTCTAGCCCTGAAAAAATCATTTTTTTCTGGATTTCTCCCTTATATGTGTCATAATTCTTTCACACTTTGGGTTGTTCAGAAATTGACCAGAAGGAATCCAACAAGACACAGGAAAGGCTCAGGGTGAAAGCTAAAGGTGTAATGAAGTCCATTCTTTCTCTTGGATGACAGCACTTCTAAAATAAAACAAAAACAAACTTGAAAAGTGAACAAAACAGCTTCAAAGGCAAAAGAAAAACCCTAACAAAGGAAGGCTTGGGCGGCTGCCAGCGGACTTGGCAGCTCCTTGAGCAGAGGCTAAAATGAGATCCATCAAAAGATGGAGTCAAAGAGACTCAGTTCAGGTAAGGATTAATGCACCAAACACCTCTGTGTCTTTTCTTCCAGCAGTGAAAGCCCCACTGCCTCTTCTTCCAGGGGCACAAATGGAACGCTGCCTGGAAATCAGAAAATCAGAACCCTCTGTTTCTCCAGAGTTGTCCAGGGGCTGTGAGGCAGCCTCGGATCACTTCTGTCCCTCTGCTGTCGATAGAGAAACGGTGCTCCTCTGCCCCATGCACATGGCCCTCAACTGTATGTGATTCTTCTTTTTCAACTACACTTGAATGTCTCAAGTTCAGGGTTTTTAAAAAAAATATTTATTTGCCACCAACGCTTTTTCTAAAAGTTTTCAGATTGACGGTTTCATTTGCAGGAACACTGGACTCAAGAAAATGCTGCTTCCTGTCATTTCTCCACCTCTCCGAAGAGCAGTCCTATCAAACCTTCATATTTGTGACCTTCCCCTGTGTCCACAGGGAAATCCTTGGACAGATCACCTGCTGGAAGTGAAAAGTCAGGCCAAAAGTTGTTCTCTGTGTAAGACCCACTGTTGCTGGTGTCAGCATTAATCCATTTAGCAAAAGGGGGAAGAACTAAATACCACTTTTGGTCCCATCATAAATCCATTGGCACGATATAGATTCCCATGATAAATTCCTGTTGCCGGCCCAAGTTTACAGGTTTCTCTCTTTCCCTGCCTCATGCCCTCCTTCCCCCCTCCCTCCCTTCCTTCCTTGTTAACTGATTCTGCTACTGATAGCATATAAAATCAGCCTTCGGCTACCAGAGTAGGAGAGAACTATAGGCTTTGTGATTTCCGTTGTACATTTGTAGAGATAATCTATAACCCACATCCCCTAAGATGACAGTTGCAGTCCTAAATGACAATACACAATTATTTGAGACCTTTAAAAAAAATAAAGCAGGGAGATAAAAAGGAACACTGTACAGCCCAGATCTTATTGGACAGCTCCCCAGTTCTCTGGATGCTGGAGAGAATTTAAATCAATTGGGATCACGCTGTTTATTGCAATAGGGGCTATTTGTTCTGCCTCAAACTTTGGATGCCACCGTTACTGATACATTTTTCAGAACAACTAAACACCTAAAAACCAGAAATATTAACAACTCGTTCAGAAAAGCAGCGATCAACTTTTTTATCATAACAGGAATTGCTGCAGAGGAACTGGATTTTGCAGAGTAATACTGTTCATTGCCTGTAACATCTTTTTATACATTATGTTCCTTTCTTGCAAACTGAGGCTGTCATTTTCTTTATTTAAACCCATTTATTAATTAGACACTCAACACTGCTTCCTGCATCTGGTAAAAAAGAAGTATTGGACAAAGTCATTCATTCACCAATGTTGAGACCCCACTATCTCCTCATATTATCCTTGTGGGAAATATGGAAAAAAGAGGTCTAGTTGAATGATTCTTTTAAATGAGGCCCACCCAAGAGGTCCCTGGCAGAAGGCTGCAGTCTTTTTCTTCAGTTCTACCTGTTCAACACTGAAATCAACACATTGGAGAAATTACTTGAAAGGCATACTTTTTTTGAGGTAAGCTTTTTAAATTAGCACATCACAAGCTTGGGAAGAGTCACTGATACACTGAGTGTTGACCAAGCTTTATAAAAACATTGGTAGACTAGGAATTTTGGATAAACAACTTGACAAAACTGTTTTTGCTGAAAAGGAGTAATGTAAATGTAAAATCCTGCATTAAGGTTACACACATACACACACACACACACACACACACCACCACCACCACCACCACCACCACTGAGGGCTGAGAAGGGAGGCATGGCTCATGGCCATTGGTAAAGGCTGGGAAATTTTCATAAGGAAAAACTCAGCAGGAGTTAACAATATGTTAATGTTGTTAAGCATGAACTTCAAGGAATTAGATGTGCCCAGAGCTGAGGAATCAGGATGCTGTGAGGCCCATATCCCACTATCAGAATGATATTGGCAAGGAGCTAGATACAATTAATAGAGTAAGGGGAAGACATCAAATTGTCTTTAGTCTTAACTATTCTCAGCAAAAAGGAGCAGATTTATCCTTCATGTTTTCTGAAGATAACATTAACTATGTATTAGTTTTAGGAAGGCTTATTTCAATTCAACATAAGGCAAAAGTTCTATCAGTTAGAAATTGTCCAATGCTGATAGGGCTATTTCACAAAGTGGGGGCCACCTTTCCAGTGACAAATTTCAGCAGAAACTTGTGGCTATCTATTAAGGATGTATTAGGAGGGGTGCTGTGTTAAGTCACAGGACTAGATACATTTTCTGGTCCCTTCCCAACCTAAGTTTCTCTATTTTTCTTGAACAGAAGCACAGAAGAATCTTCTAGCCATTAACACAAGTTATCGCAAATTTTTGCGATGCTGCATTCAAATCTCATTAGAGACCCTATCATGTCTGGGCACCTGAGCGGTTCAGCTGGTTAAATGTTGAACTCTTGATTTCAGCCTAGATCATGATCTCATGGTTCGTGAGTTAGAGCTCTACATTGGGCTCAGTGCCAACAGCATGGAGCCTGCTTCGGATTCTCTCTCTCCCTCTCTCTGTCCGTACTCTGCTTGCACATGTGCATGTGCATGCATGTGTGTGCACGCTTTCTCTCTCAAAATAAATAAATAAACACTAAAAAAAGACAAAACCCACCACAGTGGTTAAAGCACAGGTTGTGAAGCACGACCGGGTCCAAATCCGGCCAGTACTCCTTACGAGCTATGCAGCCTTCAGTGTGCAGCATGGGCTCTCCATGCCTCAGTCTCCTCATTATGGTTGTGTTAGTCGGTGCTGCCTCTGCTGGTAACAGTGATGAGCTAACTACCAGATCTAAGCCAGGCAGGGGGTGCGCTACCGCTCCATGAAGTCTCTCTAAAAGATCTGAAGTCATCCTGACATGTGTCTAATCTAGAGTCCTAGAAACCTGTGGCTTTGTGGTGCCTATAACCTTATGCAAATTAATCTGGCAGCAAGATTTACAGACTGGTTATTATAGGGAATTCTAAAATGGTGAAGGAAGCGTCAGGCTTGCTGCTAGACAGCCAACATTATAAAAGAAAAAATCACTGTTTAAAATATAAAATCTAATGAAAGATTTTAATATATACTAATTCATAAAGTATATAAAAGTATTTTAATAGGGATATCATCCATAAATCCTTTCCAAAAGGCTCCAATGATAATTGGGTTCTAACACAGAAAGGAAATTCTTGTTAGACTTAAGCACTATTGTTTCCGTATCAGTGGAGAGGTATTAGTTTGGGCTTAGAAGCTGGAAAATAGAAATAATTTTGTAAGACTAAGTTAAATATTATGAGCTTTACAGTGCATTTATTCCCAGTTGTTTTGAAAAAGCATAGTATAGACGTTATCTCAAAATAATGATACTTTCTAATAAAACAACCCCAACATATGGCTTTACAGTTTGTAAAATACTTTGACAGCTGCCACTTGATTTATGCCTCACAACAGTAATGTGAGGTGGGCATTAATTCCATTTTAGGAAGAGAAAACTAAGACTTTGAAGGGCTAAGAGGCTTGTTCAGGGTTACAAAAGTAACAGATAACAGAGGTGAGATTATAATCCTGATCATGACTTCAAATCTGGTTTATTTAAAGATTTTATTTTTATTTATTTATTTTTATTTTTTAATATTTATTTATTTTTGAGAGAGAGAGAGAGCATGAGAGAGGAGGAGGGCAGAGAGAGAAGGAGACAGAGAATCTGAAGCAGGCTTCAGGCTCTGAGCTGTCAGCACAGCCTGATGTGGCATTTGAACTCATGAACCATGAGATCATGACCTGAGCTGAATCTGGACACTTAACTGACTGAACCACCCAGGCTCCTCTAAAGATTTTATTTTGAAATCTCTGCACCCAATGTGGGGCTTGAACTTACAATCCTGATATCAAGAGTTGCAGGCATGCTCTGGGTGCCTGGGTGACTCAATCGGTTGAGTGTATATATATAAATTCAGGTCAGGTCATGATCTCAAGGTTTGTGAGTTCAAGCCCTGCATTGGGCTTTCTGTCAGCACAGAGCCTGCTTCAGATACTCTGTCCTACCCTTTTTCTGCCCTTCCCCTGTGCATTCTCTCTGTCTCTCTCTTTCTAAAAAATAAATAAACACTAAAAAACCCCCAGTCATATGCTCCACTTATTGAGCCAGCCAGGCACCCCCAAATCTGGTATTTTAAAAAAGCCTCATCAAATTAAGTATGAAACACTGAAATCAATACTAATGTAATATAACAATTTCTCTATCAGACATTCTCAGAATGTCAAAGTGGGTTTATTCAGGTGCCTACTTCTGCCTGCATAGAAACTATTCCCATTTTTGGTCATGGCCCTTTGTCCATGGAAGGGACTCCTTTTCCACCTCTCAATCCGTGTGGTGCCTGTGAAGCTAAAACCACCTCCAGGCACATGACCTATGCCTGGCTAACCACCTCTCTCTCTCTCTTTCTATCAAACACACACACACACACACACACACACACACACACACACACACACCCCTACCTTTTTGTGTGATTAGCTTTGGACAGATAAGTGATCCAAAACAGGCGGATCTGAATAAATGGGACTCAATGATGGGACTACCGGAGGGGAACTCTTGGAAAGATAAGGTCTCTTTCTCAGTTTCAAGTTGAACAAGAACTGGATTTGAAACTCCCTCACAGAGAAAGCCTGTTTGGGAAAAGAGCCAATCCAGAGGGCGCAGAGCTATGACATGAAGAGCCAAAGAGTAAGACATTATATGAGCACCTGGACCCAGGTCTACTTGGACTCGGAAGTGAAATGATTCAAACACATGCCCTTTTTAACTTACACTTTGGGTTGGATTTTTATTAGCTGTGTACCTAGAAGAGTCCCTACTGGTATTTTACTTTAGCCATATACAAATGGAATTAACTGAGACAGGACCACACAATCAGCCATATTTCTAAAAAAAAACTCCTTGTCTTCATTTTTTTTTTTACATTGGAAAAAGAAAAGGAAGCAGGAGAGGGAGAATAAGAAGATTCTCCTACCCTTGAAAATTTATCAAGGTCAAATCATAACAGCCAAAACTCTGACCTGTGGAGCCAAGAACTGGACTGAATATAATGGGAAACATTCCAAAGATTTAACAAGTGGAAAAATAGCCTGGTGTGCCTCTTTGTGAATAAGCTGCTCACTGTCAGCAAGCCTAAGGCACCACTAAATATCATGAGGTCAATTCCACTGAAATAGGGTTTTTATATATTGTCAGCTTTCCTATTTGTTCAGTTGAAAATAGGATCTTTTCTACTGAACTTTCTTTAAAAATATCCATAGTCTGTTTTTAATTGGGAACATTCACTTAGTTAAGTACCAGGACATGGAGGGAAGGTGGAGGCATCAAACCTTCTCCAGCGACATGAACAGAGGTGTTTAGGTCTGACTGGCATCTGTCAGAACAAATTCCTGGTCATCTAATTTGCCTCACTGATGGACTTGACAAAGAATGAAAGAATCCAGACTTCAAGATAAGTATCAAAATCTAAAAACGAATCCATCTGCATGCTTTTCCCACTTCTTCTTCTTATTTTTTTTTTAACTGATATACAGGATAGACAGTAACATTTCAGTATTGCCCAAAAGACACTAAGCACATTGGAATTTCCAACCTCAAAGTTGTGACAGTGAGAGAAACATTTGTTTGAGAAGAGGCAATTAGCTGTCCACACTAATAAACAAAGGGTATGCACATCAGGTTTAATTCCAATTATGAAAGCAATGTTTTCCACTTGGGCTGGGACTAGATGGCTGGTGGTCTAGAGCTCTTGGCTTGAAACGGCACAGATATCAACATCCCAAGTTATCTCTGGAGCTGGTGTGTCAGCTTGTCAACTCGACAAGCTGTCAAATCAGAAGATCCTGATGGAAGAGCTTACTGAGTTTATTCTTAACTTTCTTTTTTGGTTATATATTATCTGTCTGTGCATAAGGATCAGGAGTTGCTCTTTAGACCTTCATGGAAGAAAATTTTGAAGTCATGGACAGGCTGAACCTTTCTGAGTAGTGGCTAGGTGATAAGAATTTAAATTAAAAACTAGCCATTAACTTTATGGGCATTAAAAAAATCTGATGTTAACACAGTAATAAGAAAACTTGTTAGTTTTAGGGAAAATTATTTTGCAAAATGCTATTCCTTTAACATAGTTGTGCTATTTTCTAAGAGCTGGTTCTGTAAATACCCATAATGCCGGAGCAGTGGGTAGAATTTGTAGAAAGAATAGACTTTCTCTCCCAGGGAAAAGTATGAAAGAATCAATTACCATCTCCCTTATTTCCCAAAGACAGCTAAGCATTTGCCTCATAGCTTTTTGAGATATTCATGCCTCTCGAGCTCATTTTGTGCACTGTATGTTTCAAGCAAGTTGTAAATTTCATTTAAAGAAAAAATAATCCCTTCTTTGTCACTTAATGTTTTACCTACCATGTTAAAATAATAACAACATGCCATTACTGTATGGTATACTTTACTACATACTTTCTTTTAAAGTTTTTGATTAAATTCCAGTTAGTTAGCATATTAGTGTCAGGTGTACAATATAGTGATTCAACAGTTCCATGCGACACCCAGTGCTCATCACAAGGGGAGGGGGGTGAGGGAACGAGTTGAACAGGTGATGAGGATTAGGAGTGCTACCTACTTTTGTGACTGGAATTTGTAGAGAATTATTCCATCTATCTTCGCTTCTCCTGGCTTTGTGATCACTACACAGATTCCTTCTCCATCATGAGCCACATCTTGGCAGCCTTCATATTTATACAATTCAAATAATAAAGAGGAAAATTCCAATTTCATTGTCCATATAAATTCTAAGCATGGATAATACTAGAACAAAAAGGGGCGCCTGGGTGGCTCAGTCGGTTAAGCGGCCGGCTTCGGCTCAGGTCATGATCTCACAGTTCGTGGGTTCGAGCCCCGTGTCGGGCTCTGTGCCAACAGCTAGCTCAGACCTGGAGCCTGCTTCGGATTCTGTGTCTCCCCCTCTCTCTCTGACCCTCCCCTGCTTGCGCTGTCTCTCTCTGTCTCTCAAAAATAAAGACACACACACACAAAAAATACTAGAACAAAAAGATGGCCTTTACAGAATTCTACAATCATCTGAGCGAACTCTTAACCTTTCTGATATCTTTGGTATTAACTGGCTCTATGATGAACCAGGGACTGAAAGGTGATATATCTGAATTTAGAGTCATATCATCTATGTATTTACACATAAATTTCTTATCTGATACACACAAATACGCTTTCACATAAATTATCTTACCTAATACACACACAACCCTGTGGCAGGATTTATCCACATTTTAAGAAAACTGAAGTTCAGAGAAACCACATGACTTGATACAGATCACACAGCCAGAAAGAAACCAAATCAGAACTCCAAATGAAGAAGCTACTAAGAAATCAGCATCCACTGTTTGGAGAAACCACACACAAGGACCTCTCTGTATGTGCAGTAAACCCCACCCCCACATACAAAGCTTTCACAAATACGGGTGCAGGGCAGAATTCTACCAGGCTGTGTAGAGAGTGTCCCCACCAAAAAGCTCAACAAATAACCATTATGGTTTTGCATTAAAGGGTTTTATACTGATTCATAAAAAAGCTGATTCAATAAGTTTACACTAAACTACTAGTGATTTTATACTCATTCTGCATGCTATGCCCACATAAGTGTAATCTATAACAGTATATAAGCTTGTATTTGTTGAACGGTTATGAAACTGTTTTATATAACTTAAGAAGAGTTATATCATTTAGGGGTGCCTGGGCGGCCTAGTCAATTAAGCATCTGACTCTTGGTTTAGGCTCAGGTCATGATCTTGTGGTTTCATGAGTTTGAAGCCCACATTGGGCTCCGCACTGGCAGCTTGGGATTCTCTTTCCCTCTCTCTTTGCCCTTACCCCACATATGCTGTCTATGTCTCTCTGAAAATAAACTTTAAAAATATTTATATTATTTAAAACAGACATGACAGGGTGTCAAGAGCCATAGAAGAACCAGGATATGGTCAGGTAGACAGAGCTTGAGTCTTGGCTCAAGCCATGAGGCACAGCCCTCACCAACCCGGGCTTCCTTGAGTATAGGAGGGACGTTGTGAGGATGAGATAAAAGTACATGGAATCTCAGGCGCGGACTTGGCCGTGGCAGGGCTTCTGTCTGGCTCCATTTCCATTTCTCCTCTTTTAACAATATCAACAGAATGAACATTTGGAGAACTAATATATTAAATGCTTTCAAATAAAGAAGTAACTGGTTTAGTCGTATTTATTAAGTAATGCTGTTTGGATCAAGAAACACTGGACTTTATGGTATCAACTTTTTACTGATTTAGGAGCAATTCAGACAAAGCCTTTGCAGTGCCTTACCTATCACCAGGTGAGTTCTGATTTGGTTTCTTTCTGTGTGACCCAGACACACAAGTCATGTGTTTTCTTAGTTTCCTTGTCTTCAGAATGTGGATAATGACTGTTTCTTAGGTTTGTGTGCATCAGATAAGGTAACTGCCCCCAAATACTGATATTTTTATTTAGATGAGAGCCTTTAAAACACAAGGATTTCTATATTATGGATTTTCCTCATTAATATCAAGCTAAAATTTATTCAAAGATACATATTTCTTGTACTATTCAGGAGTCCTTTTTATTTTGTGAAAATAAAAGTATCATTTCATTTTCCCATAAGTATTTTCTGTAAATGAAGGTAAATGGTAGTAAAGTTTCACATCGGGAACTTCTCTTTCCTTTCTTCCTAGCTTTGGAGAATGTGGCCCCTGAACTTGACTAGCCCCATTACTCTCCTTTACTATTCATTTTCAGAGTATTCTTACTTCTAAATATCACTTGAGAACATTTCTAAAGATGCGAGTAGGTCCTAAATGCTGGAAATATTTATCTCCCTTCTGATCGACTTTCCATATCTTCACTTTATTTTCACCACGACAGAACTCAGACTGAAAAGCTGATCAGCCACATGCTATGTGCACATGAGCAGTTGGGTAGGATACTTCGTTTGTATTCAAACAAGATAACAGATGTGAAAGTACTTTGAAAATTTAAAAGCTCTATAGGCATGAAGTTATTATTTTACAAACGTGAGTGTGACATTCATTTATCAGAGGCAGGGAAATATGGGAGCGTTTCAGAGCTTCTGGAGCTAATGAGTTTAATTTAGAATTGTAGGCCAGAAAAGCAATGTTTTCAGCATGACAGAAACCCATTGTCTAGATGTGATTATATCATTACATTTAGTGGTTTAAAACATGTTATTAGTACTGAATTCAATTCCATCTCTCACATACTCATTTAAGATAATTTGATGCCAGAATATTACTTATATCAGAATAAAAGCCAACAATAGCCACAGTATTTAAAAGCCGTTGGATTCCAAGACAGGTGTTTTTCATACTGGTTCAAACTGAACACTCCTAATGAAACCTCACTCTAGTGTTACTTTTGAAAATCATTTGCCAATGGACAAATTTCACAGTGGAACGGACATCAAATTCATCCCAATTTAACTGTAAGCATTGGTTTTTCCAGGTTAAGCAAAGCACTTCCAAACATCTACTGAGTAGAGTTTAAGTTTAAGAAGGCAACACTCCTATGAATTACTGCAACCACCAAAAGCTTGAGGTTTCTGGCCTATGACTGGAACTCCAGATCACTCCAGATTTTCTGGCCTGGTGATTTCCTCTTTAACTTTCCTTCTTTCAGTAAGCAAGCCTGAAGACGGACTTGTGTTGTTTGGTTAGGGGAGCCTTGCCTATGCAGCGGAAGCCCCTTGGGAGAAAGGCCCTGGGAAAGAGCCTCAGAGACCAAGCTCCTAGTTGGAAGGAGGTGTAACTAGCTGCTTGCTTACCAAAATTTTAATTTTTAATTCAAGTCTTTAGGAAGACCCAACTTTATTGGCTAAGCACATAGCCTCAGGGAAGAAATGTGGTGTAGGGAGAGTATGACAGGTTGCTAAAAAAAGCAAATGGATTTAAAAAATCGTCCTAGCAAATAACCAAAAATTTGGAAAGGATAGGAAAAAAAACTCCAATTCAGTGGATGAGTGACAGAAAAGCACTTAAATAAACTGTTCAACAACAAAATCACAGAGTATTTCATATTTTTGACAGGTTAAATCTTTAAAACTATTTTTAAAAGGTACACATTCATTACTCCATGATTTCTGGCATTTCTAAACTAGGAAACATTCTCAAGAGAAACAAACAAAAATCTGCAATTAACACAACCAAAAGAGTTGCCATCCCAGAATGCTTTTTTCTTATTGATTAGATTCCAGTAGTGCCATCTCCTATTTTCTCTGCTTTCTCTGCAACCAAAGTGTTGTATTGAGTGGCTGGATTTCAGAAAGGTCTAATACGCTCCTGGCTCCTGGCCTGTATCTACACCAGTCATCCGATTGCTGTGAGCAGTACACATGAGGAAAACAAGCACATCCGCACAGACCCTCTGTGCCTCTTATCGCATCCTCTCTCTGCTTTTGGACCTTTCTCATCTGGCCAGATACAAGTTCATTCAACTTTCTCAAGGGTGAGACAGTTACTGAAAGGGATGCCTTCCAATCCAAGTGATGGGAAAAACATCTGGACTATTCAACAGGAAATACTAGCCTATGAATCTCATGAAGGGCATAAGGGAGAAATCTTGCTAGATTATCTCTGAGTGTTCACACGCAGGCGGAGGAGTAATTAATTTCCTCTTTCAAAAACCTGTATTGTGTGCAGAAATGTCATAAATTATAGGAGGATCTCAGATAGGTGATTCTGTTTTTCACATTGGCACAGTCAACGGTTGCTAATGCTCTTTAACAAAGGATCCTCCTTTACCCAGGAAAGAGAAAGGTTCAGCAAAGACCCATTTAGTGCTAATACATAACGACTACATGGCTCAAACTTAAAACAAACCATGTCTCTGAAATGCTGTCATCACATAAACTTAACGACATATATGTGATCCACAAATAATAACAAGTAGCAGGAAATATATGAACAGTTTGGGGGATAAAAGCTTTCAGACTCTAAAAGAACATTAATGAAAACAAGAATAAGGATTAAAAGATAATACTTAACAAGAAAGAAAAGGAAAATTATTCGTTTCTTGCAGCTTGTACATTTTCATCTCCCCTTCAAGAAAAGATTCTCTGTAATCCTAACATTGCCAGTCCCTGCACAAAGAACCCAGAGAACAATTCAATATTGAGAGAGTTAAAAGGAGTTGCAATATACCAGACTCTCTCTCTCCAGGGCATCTGCAGGCAGAATAGCCATGGTTTCCAGAACATTCTCTTCACATTTTTCTTTCATGAGCGGCAGCACAGAATGTTTACCAAAGAGTTGAGAAAAATATTTAACAAGCAAAGCAAAGCAATTATAGTCGAATTTTCACCTCAAGATTCTCATCTTAGGTGTGGGAGGCAGAAAGAAGCCTCTTAACACACCAGTCTGAACCTAGAAGGAGGATGAAAACAGTTGATTCTGCCAGTTGTTGTCAACAAATCCCAATCTTTGACTCTCAGGGAGAAACACTGGAGTTACAGCTGCCCCTGTGAATGCGGGTTAGGAATGGCTCCACTGTTGGGTCTGACTGACTCTTGTTTCTGGGCAGCAAGCTGAGGGCACGCGAGACAGGGACACCTCTACCGAAACCACAGAAAGGGCTGAGCATGAATGATCTCTCTTTCCAGTCAGTTCTTAGTGTCAAGCAGCAGCATCACCTTGAACTACTCAAGGTGACACTATGAGATGATGCAGCCAGTCCCAACAGTGCGACACTGGTCAAATATGTTAACTGGGAAGGAAATTAACATCACAAGGAGTTACTACTTCCCCCCAACTTCTGCTCTGTCATTTAACCAATTTACACTTTATAACCCAGACTTTTATTATTCTTTTTCATTATGGTTTCATTCTTACACAGTATGATTCCCTTTGGCGCAAAGACTTTCTGGGGGCAATGAGATCAGACAACTTCTCTCATAAGACTGGATAACAAGGACCTGGGTATACACTCCATTCCCAGAAGGTGTGTTTCGCCCTGGTTTGAGCCAGTAGGGAATGGAGGCCACAGCGTAAGACGGCAAAATTCCAGTTGGGTAGACAGCAGGCATCTGCTCGCTATAAGCCAGTGTTCAATACCAGAATGCGTTACTCCACATGGGTGCAAGGCAAAAACATCACAGACGCTTGTAACACCTTACCTGGGCCATCTGCCTCTCCAGTTTTGATCGGGGAATATCATCAAAGTAGTTTTCATTTCTTCTCCTCCTTGCATCGCCCTGCATGATAATGTGAGGAACGTCTAGGGAGCCACCAGTGGTGTAAGTGCTTTGGCTAAGTGATGGAGACAACTGAGGAGGAGTGTGATTACCACTGGGATCCTGAATGGAAATACATCATGAAATAAATACCATGTTCTTGCGGCTAACCTTTGGTTTCACAAAATTGTGAAATACTGACAAGACAAACTGCAGGGGTGGGGAGTCATTTCTGAATCACCTGCTAAAGAATGGATGTCATTCTGTCATTTTATTAATGGCGTGGTCTAGGCAATACTTTTCCCCCTAAGTATTTCAGGTCAGAGGTTTAAGGATAATGTCAGGCCGGGTTTTCTTATACCAGTGCTATGGAGGAACTCAGGAGAGAGGCACCCATCTGCTGGGCACCCCTGACACTATCGTGTGTGTTTACAAGCTGCATCTCCATGTGGACAGTGTCCTCACTGTAGTAGATGCATGACAAGAGAGCCCCAGTGTGACTTGGTGGGTCTTGATTTTCCATTAAAGGGTGGTCCGGCAACTGGGCATGGAAGAGGACACAGTATGGAAACACAGCATGTCACATGCAGACTGCAGAGCAATGCATATAATGACAGGGGAATGTGTTTCAACAGCAATGATGACTCAAGCTGAGGGACACTGGTCAGAAGTCAGATAAGGGGAGGCAGACGGCTGGGCTCTAGGGTTTGCGAGTCAGAGGGTTGGACTGTGCTGACTCTCCAGGCCACTTCTCCCCCAGCTGTCCTGGGCCTCCTGTGACAGATTAAGATCCTGTACTTTTTCTTGGGAATCTCTGTCTATGATCTGTTCGTTGTTCTCCTAAATCTCTTCCAGGGAGCCGGAGGGAGAGGTTTGGGAGGGGAAGGAAAGACAGCAGAATAAGTAGGAGGAAGTTACTCATCTAAAGAGTAAACACTTTAGGATGTTTACACTGATGGCACCTACATCTTTACCTCCTTTCGTGTAGCAAAATGAAGGTAGGACAATAATCACTTTCTAGTCTTATTTTCCCTCTAATTTATTTGAGGCTTCCCTTACTGGGAAGAAAAACAGGTCCTACTTTTGCTTTCACATCCCCCAAGCCCCCAACTGGTTAATCTCCCAAGGTCCCAGTGTACCCCAATTCCGCCAGTGCTCAATGTTCCTGCTGGTCCCCTCCTCCAGCCACATTTCTTGCATTTCCTGAAATCACTGTGTATCTTCTGCTTTAAAATGGCATTAGACTCACAGTCTTACTAGCTTCTCTCCCGCCTGACCCTCTGCTATGCTGGCAGTAGTTACGCTGGTTGCTGAAGTTCACTGATAAGAGGCTTTCTACTGCATTTCATTGTTGGCAGTTACATCTAAGCGCCATGCTTGTGTGCACTGTTTGCTATCGCTGCCTTTGCTGACACGTGCAGAAAAGGGATCAGAAGCCAGTGCAGGATGAAATAAAGAGAACAGAGTTGGAACTCTCCAGCCAGTCATGGAGATCCCGGCTTTTTGATGAGTTTTTGAGAAGTTCCAACAGGACCTCAGGGAAACCAGTGACTGCTGGCTGCTCCTTCCCGCTGCCATTTTGCTGGTGATCAACTCTCATTTTCCTGTTCTCTCTGCTTTGCCCTGCTTGACTTTCTTCTCCTTCCACTTTATCTTCGTCTCCCTACTATGCTTTCTCTCTAGCTTTTCTGCTCTAGAATTCTAAAATATAGCTGAAACCATGTATTAATGTTCTAGATTCTTTATTCTTAATTTTCGAAGTGGGCAAAGCTGACAAACTTGTATTTCCTAAAGAAACAGGAGACCCTAAGGTTTACTTTCAATTGATCTTTCCTTAACTGCAGCCCTTGATTGATTTTCTTTCTGCAGGTTTGAGGAGTTTGACAGAAAGCTCATCTCTCACTTGGTGCGGATGGGAGTGTGGGAAGGGGGCAGAGGGAGTGGTTTGTCAGGCGTATGTCTAAATCTCAAAAAGATACATTTAACCAATTAAGAAAAATAAATCTCATCTTATACAACACAATCAAAAGTGGGATTGATTTTACACAAATAGGTAAGTCACATGGAAAACAGCCTGTACTTCTGATCCATTGCTTCAGTCACTTTATTTTATTGCACAAAATACTTTTTGAGGATAAGAGTGGAGGACAAAACGAACAACCTGGGCACTTACCCTGAGGGTGATGGACCGAGGGGGCTTCTGTGGTGGATCGTCGTGCAGCCTGTCTCCCAGAGATGCCAAAATACGTTTCCTGTGGCCAATCAAATTGATTTTTAAAACCTGAAACGACATATATTTGGGTTAAATATTTCATCTGAGAAAAACAATTTTACATGTGCTGAGAGATGAAAGAGTGAAGGGATGTGTGCTCTTGACTCTGCACCGTGACAGATGTGTGAAGTCAGGGCGGGCCCTTGAGTCCAGAAAGACGGGATTGGCAGGGGCAGAGTCCAGGGTAGTAAAGGAGTGGGGATCGGAAAAGAGAGCAGAGACACATCTCCTTCTGTGGGTGCTGCCTTAGAGTCTAGATCTCCACTCATCAACCACAGCCCTTTCCAGAGGTTAAGTCATGTTAACCCCCACGGCAGACAACTCTCCCATGGATAGTGTCCTACCGCTCTTAGAATAAAATCTGAGTCCCGACCTGGCCCCAGCTGGTTGCCCTCTGCCTCTCCCTGTGTCCCTCCATTCAAGATGCCCACACTGGCCTTCTCTGTCCCTTGAACATTCCATATTCATTCTTGCCATGGGGCTTCTATCCCTTTTGTCCATCTGCTTGGAAGGTCGCCACAAGATTTTCAAATGATGCCTTCTCATTCCTCTGGGGCTCAAGTGTTATCTCCTTCCTCTCACTAAGAGAACCAGGCCCTCAACCCCCATCACATTCTATTCCATGATCCTCTTTTTATCATTCTCTGAAATGACTTTATAGGTTCAGTGTGTGTTTGTGTGTGTTTGTGTGTGTGTGTGTGTGTGTGTGTGTGTGCGCGCGTGCATGTGCACGTACTCCCCAGGTAAACTTCCTGCAAGCAGGATTCTGTAGTATCTTTATTGTTAGGATTTCCCAAGTGTCTAAAGCAATGCTTGAAATAATAAGGTCTCAATGAATATGAAAGAATGAATGTCAATGTAGATGAAGGCAGCAGAGGAGGGTAGAGTCAAGCACTGCCCACCTGGGGGAAGACTCAAAGTCTCCTCAGAGTGGGATTTTGAGTCTGAGGGGGCTACAAAGGGCACATTGTGGAAGAGATGACAAAGCAAACCAAGACTTGTAGAGGGGCTCCCTCAGTCCGCACCCCTTCCTGGAGCTTTGCAAATGACACCCCTTCAAGCATCCCAACATCCCTCTATGGAAGGGGTTCTTCTTGCTTTATAGAAGAGGAACCTGAAAGTTCAGGGTAGTTAAGTAGCCTATCTAAGGGCCAGTACATGGTGGCTTTGGGATTTCAGTGAGGTTTGCCTGATTCCAAAACTTGTTTTACTTGAAGGTAAACGGCAAGGTTTGGGCACATCTCCAAATATTGCTGATGTTTTAATACAGCATATTATTAATCCATTCATAAAAAATGCATTTACCTCTTCTCTGCCCATGTGCAGTTCCAAGACAGAACTGGAACTATTTCAGTAACTAGTTCCTAAAGTACACTACCCATAGTGTAAGCGATCTAAAAAAAAAATCTCTCTTTTCAAGTTTTAAAGAGGAGAGGTGGCATTCTCTGGCATTCATCCTGCACTATCTTGAATTTTTATTTGCCTATTTGTCAGTTAGCCTATTGGCCTTTCTGCCCACATTGATTCAGATTTTAAAGCAGCAGTGTGCTCTATTCCTTTCACATCCACTCTGACCCATGTCTGTCGATGATGGGGATGGCAAATGTTAATCAAGGTGAGTGTCCACACGCACCACATCCCTATGATTTTGCAAACCTTTATCTTGCCAGGCTAATGCATCCTGATCTTTGCAGTTCACCTCCATAAAGCAGCTCCTCTTCCCCACAGATCATTTTAGTCATTTCTGTACCTTCTCTTACCCTTTACAGCTGCTTAAGGTTTGTCCATCAAATTACAACATTCCAGGCATAAGTGAACCATGGCTTTATACCTGGGCAGTACACTATTTTCTGCTTTGAATGTACCCTTTTAAATGTCCTTTCTAAGCCCTCCTGATTCTGGCTGGCCTTTCAGCTGCGGGAGGAAAAACTAGGGGCAAAAATATACACTGTAAAATCTCTTAACTTTGTCACAGCTGATAGTTCAAAGCCCTTTAATCTTGGAAAGATGGTTTGTATTACTTCTCCCTAAATTCCTTATCCCACAGTCGTCCATGCAGACACCCGTCTGCTGTCCTCCTCCCTACTCAGGTAACCTGTGTTCTCTCCCTGCATGCATTTTACCTGGCTAGGCACTTCACTACCTGGAGGGGTTCTGCAGGGTTTGCAAATCTAGAATTTTACCATATACTCCTCAGATGATTTATAAATATGCTAAATAAGGATGGTCCCAGTGTCCATGAACTTGTGGACAACATGGTTTACACAATCCAGAGAAATGCACTCATATCTTTGCATTGTTTCTTTTTTTGTTAAAAAAGCATCAAGATCAAAGAATTCCTCCATTTCAGAAAAATATAACATTAACCTTTTCAAATGTATTTGCAAGCCTAAAAAACACCACATTTTTCTCATTCTCTTTTATTCTTATTCTGAATTATTTTGCCAAATGCTTCTGTTGAATATAAATTCCTCCCATAAAATTTCCACTGTCTTCCTCCCAAAAGCTAATTGGGCCGGTGCTGATGCTGCTACATTGGGCTCTCGGATCCTGCTAAGAAATGCTTTTATCATAATAAATACATTCAAAATTGTTTTTGACAAATAAATGACACTAAATAACAAATAATTGTGGTAAAAGTGAGCTGGTGTCCCCTCCACTGCTGCTTTTGGTTTACTCTCCAACAACTCAATCTGGGGAGAGTTACCTGAGCCTTCGATCTCCATTTTCTCACCTATAAAGTGAGGAAGTTAATGCCATTCCTAATGTTGGGAAGATGAAGAGTGCGATTGTGAGAATAACTAGCTCAGGGCCTGGAGTAGAGAAGATACAACCTTCACACTGTGCTTCTTCCAGTTAGGGGGCTCTAAGGATCCATGGAAATCCTGACCCGGAAATACAGGGACTTCACGATTTTCAGAAAGTTAATCACATCAAACAAGTCTGCTTGTGCTTTGCATGCAGAGATTTGGCTAGCCTTGGAAAAAGCTCCCAATGAAGTGACATGGACTAGTGGGAATGGGTCTGGATTCTAGCTGTAAGTTTATTCCTAGACCTAATCTAAAAGAATGCATGCTATTCTTTCATGCAGATTATTTAATGCCAACAGGAGGTAAGCTGAGGCACTCTACACTGGAGCTCCACTGCTGCCTCCTCCACAGAACCACCGGGAAGAGGCCAGACAGACAGACAGATAGATAGATAGACAGATAAATAGGTGGATGGAACAAATTAACACAGAGTGAAGAGCTGTGTCAAAAATATGTGGGTAACTCATTTATTAGAAATGATCCCACATTACAGAAGATACTGATGATTACCATTTACTTAACATCTGCTATGGTCTAGTTGTGCTAGAAACTGTACCAAGTGCATTATATATGTGTAAATATCTGATTTAATCCTTACAATAACATTATCCTTTTCATTTTAGAGATGCAACCTGAGACCAAAATACTGAGTAACTTGTCTAAGGTCACACTGTTAATGGCATCATGGAGGGGATGTGCACCTGATTCTTAACCTGCTCTTTACCACTTCCCAGGCTCTTCTTGCTATCAATCTCTACACCGTTAGGCTTGAACTACACTATAGATTATGTGTTATGAGGCCTCTTAAAATGGTGCTTTTTAAATTTTGAGTTATCATGTTTAAAACATTTATAATGGGTTTTGATCATCCAAAAACATTAAAACACTACAGCTTCAAAGGACAGGACAAAGGACAGGAAGTCCCCATCAGCCCAAGATTCAGTCTAAGTTGGTTAATATTAGAGTGGCAGGGAGGGTGACATTTGGCTTCAAAACTCCCAAGTCAACAATAAGAAATCAAACCGGCAAGACAGTAACAGAATATTTCAAACAGAGATAGTCATTATGAAAAAGTCAAGTCCAAAGGCAACTGGGTTTGCCTTGGGTGAGAACAACTTAACATGTGGTCATCATTGTAAGCAGACAGGAAACTAGTGGAATCCTATCACCTCAGGCACCATAACTAATGACCAGTCAGTTTACAAGCCTTTGGTTTTCAAAAAGCCAGAGCAATGATTACTGTAGTAGAGAAGAATTCTGTCAAGTTTTCATTCCTGCGTGGGTGGAAGTGAACTGTATATAAAGGGAACCCCATGGGTATAAAAGGTAAAGTAATGGTAATATATTAGGTATTTAGTTATTCTAAGATATTGAGCCAATTCAGCTCAATTCAAACACTGATATTGAGTTTCTGCCACAGATTATTTGGCAATACAAAGAGGGAACTCAGAGAAACCAGACATGAATAACTACATAGTCAAACCATTAACTCAGAAAAAATTATTATACACATGAGGATAAGAACGTGGTTCCACCTGCTGAATTCTAACAGATAAGAAGTAAAAGTTACATATTTTCTTGATTGTTTCCATTAACTATCATGAGAAATGTGAACCAAAGGCAAGGAGTGGTTTTGAACCAACATGAGCTTTCCTCATCTGACCCATCCATCAGAGTAGTAGCCGCCTCTAGGAATTTTCTCCAGTTTCATCAATTGAACAGGACATCTTCAGAAGCCCCGTCGTCGACGCCGGCAAGAAGAGAATGACTGCAGAGTGACAATGCTGTAATGTTATGTCACTGTTTTTTATGTTTCTGGGTCTGGCTGTGGGAATTCTGCTAGACAATGTCATACCGTTACCCTCATACTGAATAGGCTCACTTAGAATATATGTCACAGCACCAGGGGAAGCCAGCATACTTGGACTTCTTTTTTTTCTTTTTAACTTTAATGTGATATAAATTCAACGTTAAATTTAATATGATTTAAATTAAACATGTTTTTTTCTTTATCTGCTTTTAAAAATTAAAAAATGTTTGGATTATAGTAACAATACTGCTCTCCCACTGTAGAGACAGAAAATACAAAAAACGAATAAGAGAACACGTTCTCCATAGGCTATTAGCATATAGATATACTTCCTTTCATTTTGTCCCTGTGATTATATTTTATATTAGCTGTAACATATGTTCAATTTTCACCTTAATTTTTTCACTCAGTATTAAAGCTAAAATACTTTCCTACATATCCAACTCTCAGTAGACATTTTAAGTGACTCCACATTACCATATTATTGCTTCTGAGAAACATGGAATAATTTACTAACCGTTCCCCTTATTGTTGGAAATTTAGATTAAGCTTCTTTTCTGGATATCAAACATTCCATGGACCAAAAAAATCCTATCATCCCACAATTTCCATTTTCATTGCCGTGTTTGCACAGACACCACAGAAAAAACACCAGAGAAAGCTGCGACAATGCACATGAGTCACAATGAAAAGTCAGGTAGCGACAGTCTGTCTCCATGTTCCGCATGAAATCTCAATCCATTTATTGCCGGCTGGACCAAGTCCTCCAGGGAAAATCACAAATCCACATAATGTTCCTCAGTGTCACATTTTGCATTTGTTATATTTTGGAGCTCAGATTTAGCTAACAGACATGAAATAACACATGTAGCTGAATATTCCAGAGATTACACATGCAGCAATGCTGAGCACGCGAGTGATTCCAGTTATCACCACCATGGGACTGCATCCTTTTTATTTCGTTTTTTATTTACGGGAGGATTTTTATTTAAATGGTATTTAGATGAAACAGCTTTCTTCTGGATTTGGAACCTTCCTTCCATTTTAACAGGGTAGATAATCCCCCTTTTCCTTTTCTAGATGTTTGCCAACTAAGGACAGCAGCTTTCATGCAAGTCTAGACCATGCATCTGGCTTCACAGTGGCCTCTTCTAACAAAACTGCAAGAGTTCTGAGGAGTTCTGGTGTTTCTTAAGGGCCCAGAATGGAAGTTGAGGTGGAAAAGTTTATCTGCTTTGTTCTCATCCGCAGAACTAAATTTTGCAATTAAATGTGAAAAGTCTTCCCCACCTCTCTGAGAATTTCAAAACACTTCCACCTGGAAGCATCAAGGCAAAAGTGCCTGTATGTCATCCAATTTCAACTCCCACAATGCCAGAAGTCCTCATTTGAACTTGTATTTGATTTTTGACTGTGACATATTCTCTCTGATTTCTTGGGCTGTAATAATCCATGTCTGGTCTAATACAGTGGCTAGAAGGACCTCTGAAGGACAATATCATGACATTTTGTTCTTCTGATTTTTCTTCCAGCTAGGTGATCTTTTAAAATTTTATTTATCTTATTATTGTTGTTGTTGTTGTTGTTGTTGTTGCTGCTGACAGAGAGAGAAGGAGAGGGAGAGAGCATGTGCACGTGTGTATGATCATGGGAAGGGCAGAGAGAGAGGGAGAGAGAGAACACCAAGCGGGCTCCATGCCCAGCTCAGAGCCCGATGTAGGGCTCGATCTCATGACTATGAGATCATGACCTGAGCTGAAATCAAGAGTTGGATACTCAACTGATTGATCCATCTTGACAAGCCAGCTAGGTGATCTTTAATATCTCTGAGTAGTGAGATTAAAAAGATAATAATAAATACACAATAAACTATTGGATATCTTTCACATATAACCAACATGTTATTCAATTTGTGAGCCACAAAGAAGAAAAAATATTCAGTTCTCTAGGGTTCTCAATACAGTAGTTGGAAAAACAATTTAAAATATGGGTGTGTATATCTTCTTGTCTATTATGTACGTTATGTATCCATCCATCCTTCCATCCCTTCCTCCATCCATCTACCTACATATCTGTCATCCATCCATCTATCTAAATATATATGTCTATACAGCCTGCCAAGACTAAAACGGATTTCTGTGGATTGAATGAGAATGACTAGGAAGCTGCTCCGGAAACCATGAAGCATTGAACTAAGGCATGATTTCTCTTTTAAGTATAACAGAAACTTAAACTTATTTTTAAAATTAAAAAAAATTTTTTTAATGTTTATTTAGTATTGAGAGCTAGAAGGAGACAGAGCATGAGCATGGAAGGGGCAGAGAGAGGGGGGAGACACAGAATCCAAAGCAGGCTCCAGGCTCTGAGCTGTTAGCACAGAGCCCAACGCAGGGCTCGAACTCACAAACCGCTAGATCATGACCTGAGCCGAAGTCAGATGCTTAACTGACTGAGCCATCCAGGTGCCCCTAAACTTTTTAAATCCTATCCTTGAATAAACCTGCAAGCAAAATTTTTATTATTATTTTGTTATTTAAATGCATTATTATAGATATTTCTGGGTAGATTCTAGATCAAGAACTATGCCTTTCACTTCTTCAGCCCTCTCTCCTTTCCTGTTAATCTGAATTTTCTTTAACTCCAGCCAAATCTCCTTCAGGTCTCCAACTGTGCCATGTACATTTCTTTGGCTTAAATGTACAACACTTTTGCATATTCTATGAATATGGACATGAATGTCATGCTCTCCTTTTCATTAGAATCTTGCAAGTGTGAAGTCAAGATCCACCTAAAGTTTTCCTTGCTCACCTTGGATTACTGCAATCTCTCTCTCTCTCTGAATTTCTCTATTATCTGTGATTCTCTATTATCTGAATTCTTTATTATTTCTCTATTATATGTGGGCTGCCCTGGGCTGCTGACAAGGATATATCTAGCGTTGTACTGTTAGCTCTCTTTTTACATGTCTGTGTCTCACCCATTCAACCTGACTGCAAGCCCCGGAAGGTCAGGTACAGTGTCACTGAGTCCTAGAGTTCCTCACAGCATCTAGCTCACGAGTACATTTTAGAGGGGTATCTCTAAAATCTCAGATCTGATCTCTTTTGCTGTGAGCAACAAATGACATCTCTGAAACTATCTCTGAAAGGCAAAGAGGAAGAGAACACTCATGCTCTATTGTTATTTCCTTTCTTTCCCTAGTTTTCTGTTCTTTCTGAGCTTTAGCCCCTAATTCCTTTACACCGTCTTGCCGTGAGTGATGGAAAGCTGGCTCACCTCCTACAATCTGTCTTTCCCTTTAACTCTAACACTTAAAAAAATCCCTCTGACTGGATTTTCCACATTTTCTTTTCTTTATGCTATTACTTTTCACAGCAACTGCTACCAAATAATCAGCAAACACCAGTGTATAATACATGTCACCAAAATACAACTGTGCTAACCTATGGGGTGGAAAAGAGGTTCCAAGTTCTATGGCCCCAGACAGAGCAAAGGATAGTGTGAGAGTGAAGGGGGTCCCAGGGAATGTATGTTTTCTGAGTATACTCTGTCTCAAAAAACAGGAAATACTAATTAGGAGGAAATGATATAATCTTTGCATGGAAAGAGAGATTTTAATGGTATAATTGCCTCTGAGCATTTAAGAGTTCTGGAAGTAGAAAGCCTTCTTTTGTAATCAATGAGACTCTTAGGTTTATTTGTAAAGCTCTGTGAATTACCTCTTGATGAAGGTACTAATTTTCTGATTATATTTTCACATAAACATTGCTTCAGAAGATTAAAACCAACCAACCAACCAACCAACCAATCAGTTCCTAACTAATTTCCCTGTAAGTTACTTTTTAAGTACAGCTTGCTGTAAATTAGGTTTTCATAGGAGAACTTGGTTTGCATTGCTCAATAACCCAATCATTGGGATTACTGAAGGAAAAATTTGTTGCAGAAAAATATGGGAAATATGTGCTATATCCCACATCTGAAGTTATTCTTGGAGATGTGATGATGAGCTAAAAGAATTTGAAAACTGCAAGTCTCTCTGCAGTATTATTAATACACAAAAATACTCTACATCTACAACTGAGATGCCACAGTTAGGTTTACCTTTTGCTAACCATGGGGGATATTTATGGCCACTGAGGGTATTTTTCAACATATTTCATTCAGTTTTTGAAATCATAAAATTTATGATCTATTATATACTGAGACCCAGGGTCTCAGTATTATAAATGATGTTATGTTTAAGAAAGTTCATTATTCTTATGGGGAAGAGCACTGAGCGATGTATGGAAAACAATTTGACAATAAAATATTATGGAAAAAAAAGACTATAAAAAAAGAAAGTTCATTATTAACACATGTCCACATATTATAAATTAAACTGAATATGCAAGATAGTTGACTAAACATGTATTGGTGAACAAAAGGTTTAAGACAAATTGCATTCCAAGAGACAATCTTAGGTAAGTAAGGGCCTGGTTACTCAATTTTTGGATTATAAATGGTCTTCTTTTCTGCTCTTTTGCTGCTTCCTTTGTGCTGTTTAGCTACTTTAATGACATAACACCCTACATAAGTGGGTAGAATAGTGAAAGATGCAATGAATTCAAGGCAGTCAATTCTATTTCTTGTCAGCAGCTCTGATAAAAGAATTTGGTGTGGGAGGAGGTAAAAGTCTACTGAAAACCTGCTAAAATTAAGGTTTAAAAAGTGCACTCATGGATTTTACTTAGCCCAGCTAGCTACTACTGCACTTTAGAATCAGGTATTTGCCGTATTTCAGCCCATGTGGGGAGGAAAAAAGAACATCAGGGGTTTAAAAAAGTATTTCTAAGGAAAGCAGATGTTGTTAGTCCTGAGGACAGGCTCAAGATGAGAAAGCAGGATGATACTGGACAGATTTTTAGTAATCCACTTACTTCCTTTGTTACCCCCACCCCATCTGTTTCCTTATCTCCTGGAGAATCACATAACGGAATACAACTAGGAATCACTATATACTCACTAGAATGGCTGAAATGAAAAAAACTGGCAATACCAAATAATGGTAAGGATGTGGAGAAACTGGAACCCTCATACTGCTAGCAGCGATGTCAAGAGGCACATCTACTTTTTGGAGAACTGCCAATATCTCACATTATGACCCAGTTTCTTACTATATGACCCAGCAAGTCCACTCCTAGGTAGCAGTCCAAGAGAAAGAAAATCACATGTATACACAAAGATTTGTAAATGAAAATTTAACAAGCATTATTCATAATAGCTAAAACCAACAATCCAAATGTCCCAACAACTGGCCAACAGGTAAGTAATATCTGGTGTATTCAGGCAATGGAATACTACTCAATAATAAAAAGGTAAATACTACAGATAATGCTATAACATGGATGAACCTCAAAAACATTATCCTAAGTGAGAGAAGGCATACATATTGTATGAATCCACTTATTTAATGTTTCTAGAGAAAGCAGCTCAGTGGTTGCCTAGGATAGGAACAGAAGTGAGAATGACAGCAATGGCCATGAAGGAAACTTCTAGGCTGATGAAAATATTCTAAAACTGGATTGCACTAATGGTTGGACAATTGTACATATTTACTAAAACTCACTGCAAAGTATACTTACAATGGGTGATTTTTATGATCTGTAATTATATTGTAATAAAGCTGTTAAAAAAAGAAAAACACTGGGAGAAAGCACTCAGTATTCAGTATTCAATACGTGTAATATAAATAAAGCCATTCCTGAAGGCTGTAATTCAGATTGCACCAGACAGAAACCACTGTCCTTCTGGAACAGACCAGTTACCAGCTAGACTAAAGGATGGGTGAATTCATAGAGAATTCTTCCAACCATTGGTTAACAGATTGGAAATCTTGTTCTCTTGTCAATTATCACCATCACTGAGGCATAAAGTCTGTTCAAGAGGGCCCAGTAATTAACTACATGGTGTCCAGTATATTTCAAAGGAAATGTGACCATGAGGGTAGCTTTGCTCTGGGTGCTTAGTGCTGTTTACCTATAGGCTGCTAGGTGAGTAAGATATTCTTTGTTATATGTGTTTAGTACACTAGTACTTATGACTTACCTTATGTATATTTTAAGAGTCTTAATTCTCCCAGTCATGACATTTTGGTGAAAATGTTCATGCTTTCTAAATGGTTACCACAATAGTTTGTGCATGTATGAAAAAAAGGCAGTGATTACTAGGAACCCAAATAGATCCTGTAGGGGTAACAGGTAGTGATAATGAGATTCCTTCAAACACTTGGGACCAAGCTTGCATTCTAAGCACTCAATTAATCACACCAACAGCATGAATGGAGACAGAATGGCTTTCTGGCCCAGAAAGAGCCAGTGAAGTAGACTGGCAACTAGACTATCATTTAATCATTGTTACTGAAACCCAACTAAGCAAAGAAGGTGTGTGTCAGAGTAGGGCAGGCATGGAAACAAGTGTAGACGGTTGACTCAAACAGTAAAACAATGTTCAAAAGAGAACTAAAAAGCCCAGCCTTGAACAGCACTGTTGGCAGAGAGGGCTTAACTCTGGAGAAGGTAAGCTCCTTGATTACATAAGGTATTCTCTGCCACTGGGTTGAGGCTATTTCATCAGGTCTCGTGGTTAATCAATTGAGCTACCCTTCACAACCCCCTTTCCTCCAATACCACGTGGACCAGGAAGCACAATCAGAATCTGTTTTCTCGGGGCACTTGGGTGGCACCGTTGGTTAAGTGTCCAACTCTCGGTCTCAGCTCAGGTCATGATCTCACGTTCACATGAACTCATGTTCATCAGGCTCTGCGCTGATGGTTCAGAGCCTGCTGGGGACTCTGTGTCTTCTTCTCTCTTTCCCTACCCTGCGTGTGCTAGCTCTCTCTCAAAATAAATAAATAAGTAAGTAATTGTATGCAGCATCTGTTTTCTTGATGCCCAGATACCAGGAACAGAAGGGTTGAAGATGGGTGGTGGGGAGGCTTTGATCATAGAGAATTCTTCCAACCATTGGTTAACAGATTGGAAATCTTGTTCTCTTGTCAATTATCACCATCACTGAGGCATAAAGTCTGTTCAAGAGGGCCCAGTAATTAAGAGCCAAGCACGGATGTCAGGCATAAAGTCTGTTCAAGAGGGCCCAGTAATTAAGAGCCAAGCACGGATGTGGGTGTGAGCCTTGATTCTGGCACTTTCTATCTATGACTGTGGGTCAACTATTCAACCCCTTCAGCTTTAACTCATCAAAATAATAAAGTTAAAAATAGTATCTATCTCTTAATACAGGAATTAAATGAGATACACGAAAAGCATTTAGCACAGTGGCTAGCATAAAAAGCATCTCAATAAATGCTAACTTTGTTTAGTGTTTGATTAAGTCCAGTTTCTGAGCTGGCTGCTGGCACTTGGTCAGTTCCTCAAAGCAATGCCATAGCTAGAAGCACGCGGGTACTGGCCAGGTGTCCCTCCTCTGGGACCCACCCCTGCGCCATCAGCCACTCTTCTTTCCAAACTTCAATGGTCTCATTAAAAAGAAGTTTTTGCTGCCCTATATTAATTTCCCCCCTTTGACAGGGTTATTAGTATAAGGTTGATGGACCAGAAGAATGCCATGGACATAGTGTCTTTGATTTCAATAAAGCACTTGATGAAGTCTTTCATTATCTATAAGATGGTGGGCTCTATGAAAGAAAAATTAAGTGAATTCACAGCTGGTTGTACATCTACACCTAAGAGACATGATGAATGATTCTGTCACAGTCTGTAGGGGGACCACTGATTGAATGCCACAGGGCTCTGCCCCTGGATTCTGCTCTATTCAATATTTTTATTAATGGCATCATCGTAGATGTACGAGAAACGTTTATCAGATTTCTCAATGCCATAAAGCCATGAAGGATATTTAATATGGTAATAGACCAATGCAAAATTCAAAATTCCCTCAACAGGCCCAAAGGCCATGCTGACATAAAAAAGATGCAATTTAACAGGGACAAATGTAATGTTATACAAGAAAATTCCAAGAGAAATCAACTGTGCAAGTTCAAGATGGGGGAAGATACCACTTTTTCACAGTTAAAAGAAATATCAGAGTTTTCAGTTCTTGTTGAACATAAGAATAGGTTTGGTAGAAAAGACTGAGGGTCAGAGAACACACATATAATACAGACCAGGTCATTTACCTTATCATTTGTCTTACAAAGTGGTAACTATCTTCATTTTAGGAATGAATAAACTGAGGCTGAGGAGTTTTAGGAACTTGCCAAAGTAGGTGACAAAGCCAGGATCTGAGTCCAGTTGTAACTTCCAAAATTCATGCCCTTATATTCACTCTATCCGGCTGCCATTTCTCTCCCAGAATTGTCAGGAGGCCCAAGTGAGACAATTTTAATAGAAGTGCCTACCATGGTGCTTGGCCCACATCTGCTCAAAAGTTGTTGATCTTTCCCCAGGGGCTTATTTAGCTGTAAGGTTGAGGGCTTCTCTAAATGACCGGTATTTTATTTATTACAGTATGGGCCCTGTGGTTTATCTAAGTCTTTCAAGTCTATCCATTAACATAGCCACCACAGGAACAATTCTATTTTTCTTCTATTCCTTTCACTCTCTCACCCTTGTTCCAAACCCTTCATGCCAGAAGAGGAAGCTCTGGCCAGAAAAGGGAGTGGGGATTTGAGGGCAGCTGGAAACCTCTGTCAGCCAGCAATGAGTCTCAAATAATGAAAACATTTTTTTAATTAAGGTAATTTTCAAGGGCCGCATTAGTGGTTAAATATTACATATTTACAAGATAAAACCACAATTACCTTTAGATAATGAGGTGGTGTGTTAAGTAACCTTAGTAAAATGATATGCATATAGAATATACAGAATTTTCACATAATACAATTTTTTAAATTAGTGTACCTTATAATCAAATGGCATTTTCCCCCGATAGTTGTTGGAATCCCTATTGGAATTCATATATATATATATATATATATATATGTATATATATATATATATATATATGTGTGTGTGTGTGTGTGTGTGTGTGTGTCTATGTA
The DNA here is from genome assembly GCF_006229205.1 of Suricata suricatta. NCBI lineage: Eukaryota > Metazoa > Chordata > Mammalia > Carnivora > Herpestidae > Suricata > Suricata suricatta. Next base: position 21,498,045 of record NC_043709.1, on the reverse strand, counting down.
TATACACACACCCACACATATGTATACACACAGTTTTATATACATTATATACGATTTGCAATTCCAAATGTTACATAATATAACATATATTCTTACTAAATATATTATATATGTGTTTATATATAATATATATTGTTCTTAAATATATATGTGTGTATATCCAGTACATACAATATATAAAAATATTTAGAAAGAATTCCCAATATTATATATGGTATATGAAATATATATACATGTATATGATCTATATGTGTCTAATACATATACATAAACACAGTCTTTTTCTCCCTTGCCTAAGTGCAGTTTATTGATTGTCCTTAACTTTTCCTGGATATTGGAATATTGCACGGAGTCTGAGTCAGGCTCTGTGAAGACCAGTTGTCACCGGGCCGCAGTGCCGCCAATGCACACCAGCCCCAGCAACATCCCAGAGGGTTTTCTCTTTTTAATGATACTTATGAGTCACTGTTTGTCACTGTCTCTCACACTGAAAGCAAGGGCTGACATCAGTTACCTGAAAGTTCCAGTTAATGGAGGGTTAACTGTAAAAAAACAATCCTCAGGGGGTAGCAAACTCCTTTTCATTTTCTCCCTGCTTAGGCCAGTCATGATCCACAAGACTGGAGAACAGAGAGTCATTAAAAAGATGGAGTCACCAGCTGCTGATGGCGCTGGACCCGTCCTCCCGGGCGGCAAAGTGAGGGACGGCCGTGGTGAGTGCCCAGGTGGGCCGTGCTGCGGACAAGCTGGGAACCCCTGCTGTACACCGTCTACAAAGACATTTAAAGAAGTGATATTTCTGGGGGTGGAGGATTCTTTGGGGATTAGAGCATTTAATCTGTGATAAAGTGGGACACTTGCTTCAGGTTTTTGAGGCGTATGAGCTGCACCTTCTTTTTGAACGCTTGTCACCTCTTCTTTATCTGATGAACCCCTACACATCTTTCAGTATTTCAAGATCAAGTTCAAATACTACTGTTGTGAAAGATGAAACTTCTACCAATATCCTTGTCATCCATCCCCTGTCACCTATCTTACTGAGCTACAGCTAGGTGTTTACATGTTTCCTTTAGGCCAAAATCTTCTTGAAGGCAGAAATAAACCTTATTCTTTTCGTATTCCTAGCAGGTAGTATATTAGAAGGTGGTTCAAACCTAAACCAAACCAGACTAAAACAAAGACATCTCAAAACAAATAACAGCAACACACCTTTAAATGACAGTATCAAATTAGTTATTCACCAAGAAAAAAAAATCTACTCAGTATACTGTATAAAAAATGAAGTACAGTATATTTATTTTATATAAGGTTTGTAAGCTTGTGGATCAATTTTATGAGCTTCAAGACAAAAAAAGCAAAAAAGAACAATGTTTTCTAAAAACTAGATGATGAACTATCAAATGGAAAAGTAATATCCCCACTTGCCAATATAATTCATTACAATTTACAGGCCTCCAATGAAAATCAAGCAATAAATGGTGATTTAGTATTTGGCATAAAATGGAGCTTAATATACAATTGTCACTGAACTCATTACCTACATATAACGTCCTTCACACAGTGAAGAATTACTCATTTTTTACTTCAACATAATTGTAACATTAAGATTGACACAACAACTATAAATGATGAGAAATTGTTAATTTATTCTTATGCTACCCTAGAATGATGAGAGTATGGGGCATATCATTAATTAATTACTATGTTATTCACACAGTGGAGACTTGATATCCATGAAATGCATAATTAATGATGAAAATGCCTCAATGTTATTATCATATGTATTGATGCCACCATTGTTTTTCTAACCATGCTTAAATTAAATCTTCCTGAAATCCCTGGTTCAGTCTTTAGAGGATTCAAATAATTTGGGATTTTTGATGAAGAACTTAAATGTCAACGTTCACTTCTGGTCTATAAACAAACGATTGTTTGCCACAGAAGATTCTAATCTCAACTTTTAAACGAATTTACAAACATTATATCAGGCAAGATGGTTCAACTGTTAAAATCTCATATTTTAATTTTTTCTTTAAAATTTTTTTAATGTTTATTTTTGAGAGAGAGGGAGAGAGAATGAGTCAGAAGCAGGCTCCAGGCTCTGAGCTGTCAGCACAGAGCCTGATGTGGGGCTCAAACTCAGGAAGCACAAGATCATAACCTGACCCAAAGCTGACAACCAGGCACCCCTCATATTTTAATTCTTTGAGATAAAAGTGGCTTCTTTATCCCAGTGTTTCTTGTTTTTATTTTGGTTTAATCTCTTCTCTTATGAAGATGCATAAAATATGAGATTTATATCTCATGAACATGGACAGAACATGCTGAAGGCTCCCAGAGGGAAAACTATGAGCAGAGGTAAAAATCATTGCAGGATTCTTCGCCTCTTAACTGCAGTGTCTTTAGGAAAATGTCATGTATGAGAAATGGTAATTGAGAAGGCTGGGAGAAAAGAGATGCTACCTTTCCATACACAACATTTAAAAAACAAGTATTATTAACATAGTGGTTTATGAAGCGCTTGAATCTTACATAAGTATGGCTTATTTTTTGTTTCCTAAAAAAAGACTGCATTTGGGCAAACCAAAAACTGAATAATTTAAATCATGAATTTGGGAGAAAAAAATTCACATCTAGCTAGAAATTTAATAAAATGCAACTTTTCAAACACTTTTTTTCTATTTTGTAATCATTTACATGGCTATTTGCAAAAGCTCTAGTCATGTAGAAACTGAAAAGGATGGGTTTAATTTTAAAATAGTAACACTGCACTCATTTATGAGGATTTTTGCAGAGAGAAAAGGTTTTATAAACTATTCATCTCAGTATAAAAGGATTTAAATTCAAGAGTGTTTAGAGTTAGAATTTGAATTTATTACTTGGAATGGCTTCGTGGCTAATATGTTGTCTATATGCAAGGTCAAACAGATGTGTATCTCTGGTTAATTTGGATTGACTGCCAAGCAATTTATTAGGAAGCTGGGGAAGCTGAATGATCATGAAGAAAACAGAACAAATGGGCTTTGTCTGAATTGTTCAGTTTACTTGGTGATTAAATCTTCATGCCTGCAGAAAATTTACTGGATTTCCAAATGAGACAGACAGACACTCCATGACATACTATTTAGAACCCTATCTTAAATAAATGAAAAAAAGTCAATTTCCAAAGGTCAGCATCAAACATATTTGTTGCTGATGTCTTTGCTGAACTTCATCTCTGAAAGTAGAAGAACTTGTTGCCGTACTTCTTAATGACTGTCATATTTCCCAGAACTGGTGACTTTTGGGGAGATAATTGGATATTAAAGATCAGAAATTATAAGTGCCTGGTTTTCCTTTAGCAAATACTCCTTTTCCAAGTGGTCAGTTTGAACTTTGATTAAATTCAGACAGAAGGCCTTTGGAGGCTCGTAAGTTATCTTCCACATAATGGCAGTGATGGCCACCAGGGAGGCAACATGTTAGGGGAAAAACAAAGCTCTCTCCAGCTCTCCCTGCCTGGCCTGTCGATACCCTCATTTTCATGGCACCCAGGCTAGCCAAGACCTAAACTTTCGTGGAATAAGGGAACAATGAGCCAAGTATGGAATTCTACTACTTATGCTACTTAAAGTGCAAAACACGAAAGAAAGAAAACTTACAAAGGAGCCACAGCAGGTATACAAGTTGGTGCTTTTGATAGAACTGTTACAGTCCTACACTTCTGGTCTCTACAAGCCATTCTGTTCTGAGAGTTACATCGTGGTGTGGGACCCCAACAATGCAGCCTGTAATGCACAGTTATCCATCAGAAATCCGCATCCAAGCTTGACTGTGTCAGTGAAAGCAGAGGGTCAGGAGTGGCCTGATCCAGGGTGAACTGCAGATGGTTTTATGGTGTCAGAGGAAGGCTTTCAGGGATGAGTTGGATTTCCAAGTAGAAAACTAAGGGAAGGGAATTCCAGGCAGAGGAAATACCATGCAGAAGCTCAGAGGCATGCAAGAACATGAGAACACGACATGTGTGTGTATGGCTTTAACATCTGATTGCTGTTTGGCAAGGAAGAATTGGACGTGTGAGTGGCAGAGCAGTAAGTGCGGGGGGGTACTGTGGCCAGATTTAAGGGTACTCTAAAGGCATCTGGCCTTCCCACGGAATTGGACAATACATGTAAAGTGCTTAAAACAACGCCTGGCCCGTAGTCCATGCTCAGTAAATATGGGCTGTTTTTACTGTGCTGAACCCGTTGGGAAGCCAATCATGGTTTGAAAGAGGGCAAAGGAGGAGATCAGAATTGATGAGATCAGAGATCAGTATTGCTTAGAACAGTAATTTTGATGTCGATACTGAGAATGGACTGGAGTAAGGAGATACTGTCCGTAGGCGAGTAAACTGAAATAATTTGAGTGAGGATGAGCGCCAGGAATTCAGGTTTGTTCACTCCTCTTTTTCCAGAGTCCAGTGTAGTGGCTGCAGGTAGTAGGTGCTCAACAGTCACTGAATGAATACATGAATGTCAGTGAGAGGAGGGAGCAGATCTGAGAATTATCTAGGCAGCAGAAAGGGCAGGATGGTGAGTATCATTTGTAGGTGGTACGGGAGAGGGAGGTTTTTTAAGGATGACTCCAGAAAATTGGGCTTGGGAGAATGGTGTTGCAGAAAGGCGGAGGAACGGGGCTTGGCGGGGAAGGCAAGCCTCTGCAAGTACTACTCTACGCAGTCGCTGGGCTCAGCCTCTCCTGAGTGTTAAGGCAAAGAAGTGGCCGAGGGAGGGCAAAGCGCCCTCACACAGGCGCTGAGCTTGGTGCTTTCCTTGTTACCTCATTTATTGCCCACAAACCCTCTGTGAGTTTGGTGTTCTTATCACTGTTTACAGGGGTCAGGGAGCAGGGTGAGAGTGGGGACGTTGAGGCTTAAGATGACATATTAATTGGGGGGCAGCACCCTGATTAAACACACAGACGCATGCACACACATGCACGTACACACACACATCCCTTCTCGTCACAAAGCCTGTGTCTTTCATCACTCCACCACATTGCCTCCCCTGTTAAAATGAACATTTGGAGTAAGACATTCCATATTTTTTTAAAAAAAGGTATATTCCTTATTCCACAGAAAACTCATGGCTGGGGAGGGGGTACTCTGCAAAGAAACCAAAGCCTAAGTTCTGTTAACTTTCTGCTTCATTAATGCTTCAAATCAGTCTTCCTCATTCACAGAGTTTTCATGAGGAACCAAAAAAAGATGTGAAAGTCTTTTGAAAAACATAAATCATTCTATAAAAACAAAGTGATATAAAAAAAACAAGAGGAAAATGTGTCAGCTTCTTGTAAGGAATGTTAGAAAAGTGCAAAAGGTGATAGGAGCTGGATATTAGGACCATTTGAGCAGCAAAGGCATCTTTCCAACCATGGTTCAGAGAGCTTATTGAGTAGTGTTTCTATCTTTATGGGTCAGTTTACCTAAAACATGAAGATATGGACTTGAAGTATGGGAGAAGAATGAATTCTGCTTTCCAAAGTCACAGAGTTTACAACTTTACTGCTTTCAATCCTTTTTCAGAGTTGTGGTTCTTGAATAAGCCTAAATTCATACCAATTGCGTCTGCAAAATTCCCTTAGGGACTGGGTGGGGTGGTTACTGGATCGGGAGTGACCCCACCAGTGGCCACTGGGTGGCATGCGCTTTCTCCTTGTGCTGGGTGAAGCTTTTCGGTGTCACCAAGGACCCATGGAGTGTATGTGTCTCGGTCCTATCCCTGAGAAGCGGCCGCATTCTCCCGTCTCGCGGTGGCCACAGCACCCAGCATGAAGGGCTCCCTGGGCATCACTGAGACTTACACGTTTTCACTCTTCACAGGGCTGGGTCCTTCTATGCACTTAGGACTCAGCACGGATGTGCCTCCTCAGAGGGGCCTTTCACGGCCACCCTCTTTACGGAGGTTCTTCCTCCACGCTCTGTTACCACACTCTGCTCACTTCTCACATGGTTCTTTCTAGGATTTATATTTGCTTGTCCACTTATCTGTTGTCTCCCTCTCAAACTAGACTGCAGGCCCCAGGAGGGCAGGGGAATATGTCAACTTGATTCAGCCCAGCACCAAGCATGGGCTTGGCATGTTGCAGCCTGTTAGAACCTATTTGTTGTTCTAACGAACAGATAATAATGCCAACCTGGAGATGGTGAAGACAAGTGACAAGAAGACAGAAGACTCAACACCTGATGGATCTTGTTCCATGTGCAGGCTGAGTTATGATCTGAGACCAGGAATGAAGCAATGGGTTTTCTCACATTTGGATGGAGGCCATCTCTTTGGTCTCATCAGCAAGACATGCCAACCAAACTGGTTTCACATGCAGGCCCCACAGGAGAAGCACACAAACATCACTATTCCTCAACCTTGGAGTAGTTTCCTTGCTCTCCTAATTAAATATGTATGGCATGTAAAAATAATTGTGCAGACAGAAGGACTCACAGTTGCTCAAAGTAGACCAGGAAAGTGTTTGCACCATTCAGTGGGTGGTGTGGCTGCCAGGGGAATCAGGAATGTGTCAGGGGGTGGGAAGAGAAACTACTCCAGGAAATGGTACTGTAGGAAACAATTTACATATTTTAGGGCAGGAGAGGTGCTTTAGCTGCATTTGTTCCCCTGCAAATAAATTCGTTAAGACTTAAAATGAGTATATGATATGTAGTGATAGGGCTGGAAAGCCATATAAAACTAGCTTACAGGCCAGGCTTTATGCATAATTTATCACATCAGATCCTTACAACCTGTACGTAAAGTAATATTATCCCCTATTTCACAAATGAGGAAACAGGTTTGGGGAGGTTATGCAAGCAATGAGGTCTGTTAGATTTCAACACTTGCAAGTTCTTTACCATGAAGCCAAAGCCAGGTGACTGTTAATAGAATTCTAAGTTCCATAGTGTGGTAGCTTTTCTTACATATTTCTGACATGCCTTTTAGAAATCAGGAATATACTTCTGATGGCACAAGAGCGTTGCAAAAACGGTGACTTAAACATGATGAGGTGCATTTTCCATTTAGAAACAGAATGAGGGGAACAATGGTTTTACTTCCTTGGGGTTAACTAAAATGACAGTCATTGAGGATTTCACCTGTTTCCCATGAGTTATTTGAATCCTACTGAACAGTTCTTATCCTTTAGGAACAATCTCTTTACAGAATCCCTCCTTGCAAATTACTTATTTTTCAGTAAATACCTTCTCTGACATTTCTAAAGATAGGTACATGATTTCTACGCCTTGCTGTGGTTGTCAAGAGAGGTGAAATATGCAGTAGCCATATTTATAGTACCCAAACCTGTTCTTCTGGTGTTGCATTTTGCTGATCTGCTCATTCCAAAGGGCTTCAGTGCCTTAAATATCCCCACACATCATTTATTGCTGCTTAATGTGCTTATTCATCAATTTTTGAAAGTAGAGGCATATTTTGGAACATATTTAATTTTCTGATGTTGAAAATGATTGCTTCTGGTTCTTCACCCAAACTATATGAAATACCTGGGATAAGCTGGTGCTCAGTAAGTAGAGTATTGCTAGATAAAGAAAATAAATGGAAGGCTAAAATAACCTGTTCTTTTCTCCATAATTCTATTCATATATAATTTCTATGGTTCCATTGGCTTAATAGCTAGGACTGCTTATATAAATATATAATCAGTATGAAAAGCTTGGGAAGGGGGAATGTGGAATTCAAAACTGGCTCTCAGCCCATGAGTTTTTTAGAGACAATGTCTTCAAATATTGTTGATCTGCAAAATGACTCTACTGTCTTTTCCATCTTCTCTTTACAACTGGCACTGCTGTATGAACCTGGTGTCCCTTCCAAATTAGTCTGTTTGAGCTCCTTAAGGGGAGTGCTGACTTTGCTCCTGAAAGATAAACTGGCTGATGTACTGTGTTTCTTCAAAAAGTGCAGTTAGACCTATACTTTGAAGTCCAGGATGGGGGTATGCTCTGGAACTCTAGCATTCTGTCCTTCGGGAAGGGTCTGCTTTTCTCTGGGCTTTGATTTTCTTATCTGAATCATGGAGTGTCCTCTAAGAGGAAGGTTGCAAACATAAATAATTCCTCAATGAATGATGTTCTTCTGTGAGGTGCATATATCAGCAGTTAGGAACATATGTGAGGCCTTCACTGGTCAGAGTGGCTAAAATGAAAAGATCAGGAGACTATAGATGCTGGTGAGAATGTGGAGAAACAGGCACCCCCTACACTGTTGGTGGGAATGTAAACTGGTGCAACTGCTCTAGAAAACAGTGTGGAGGTTCCTCAAAAAACCATCCATAGAACTCCCCTATGACCCAGCAATAGCACTGCTGGTGATCTACCCAAGGGATACAGAAGTGCTGATGCATAGGAGCACATGTACCCCAATGTTCTTAGCAGCACTTTCAACAATAGCCAAATCATGGAAAGAGCCTAACTGTCCATCACCTAATGAATGGATCAAGAAGATGGGGTTTATATGTACAATGGGATACTACATGGCAATGAGAAAGAATGAAATCTGGTCATTTGTAGCAACATAGATGGAATTTGAGGGTATTGTGCTGAGTGAAATAAGTCAGGCAGAGAAGGACAGATACCATATGTTGTCACTCATAGGTCTAACAGGGGACCATGGGAAGTCGAAAGAAAGGGGAAAGAGTTAGGGAGAGGGAGTGAGGCAAATCATGAAAGACCTGAATACTGAAAACAAACTGAAGGCTGAAGGCGGGGAGGGGAAGGGGTTGATGGTCATGGAGAGGGGCACTTGTGGGGAAGAACACTGGGTGTTATATGGAAACCAACTTGGTAATAAACTATTTTTAAAAATGTAATAAATAAATAAGTAAAAAAGGAACATATGTGAGGCCTTATACATCATGACTTAATAATTTATATTTTTATGATATATATACAGTGTAGCTATGAATAATCTATGACAGTCACACATACAAGCCATATAATCATTAATATTAATTGATTTTTCTATTTTTGAAGCAGTTTGTGTAACAGAATGAGTTGGCTTGGAAGCAAGGCAGACCTGAGTTTAAGTCCTAGCTGCAGTATTCGGAGCTGGATCCCAGGGAAGACATTCACCTTTCTCAGCTTCCATTTCTGCATCTGTGAAATGGACATGGTAATAATACCTCCTTCATAGATCTCCTAACAGCATTTAGTGTATATGTATATTGTACTGGTGCAGGATTAATAAATATTGTCCTTTCCTTATGCTTTACTACTTAACGTGACTGTGAGGTCAGTGGCCAGTGCAATTATTTGCTTCTTCTTTCCAGTGGTTACATGGGGTCGGGTTGTGTAAGATGAGGCTAAGGGGGAGGGTGGCCGCAGGCAGATACTGAATAATCTCTGTAAGCCTAGGAGGAAAGATGATTGCAACTAGCTAGGGACAAAGAAGAAGAGTCAAAAGAATTATTAAAGTATATTTTCTTCTATGTCTAGAAGAATTGGAAAGGCGCATTATCAAAAGCAAAATTCTATTTGAGAATACAAATGACATGATATGACATGCGAGTTTACTTTTCAAGTCCTACCTGGTGAGAGGAAAGAAAGCATAATTACTCCACAAACATTTGTTAAATATCAGCTATCTGAGAAAACCATGCAATGGAGATAGAATGAGTCACGAGACATGATGCTTGCGTGCAATGAGCCCTCGATCTAACGGGAAGGATCTATGTCCCGAACAAACCACCCCGTCAGGCTGTGATTGGTTCTGTATAAAAAACAACAGGCCCTGGAAGCACAGAATGGAAAGTAGTTTTTCTGAGAGTTCTAAGGCATTTGTCAGGGAGGCAAGGATATTTTAAGCTAGGTCTTGGAGGAGAAATGGGATGTCCACAGGGAAAAGGGATGCATGTAAAGTACTGATGCACCTGCATGAGTTAGAAATAGGCTATGGTGTGAGCCAGGCCTAGGGAATTGCAGTTATTCTGATATTGCTCAAGCAGAGTGATCTCAATCATGGGGGGATGGGGTGACACTGCAGGGAGCCGTGAGGGTACAAGGAGAGAAAAACAGATGGGTTTTGGAGAGGGGGAATGGGGATGGACCCAGAACACAGACAGAATGGTTAGCTTTGGAGAGAAGGAGAGAGACGAGTTTCTCTGCACAGGTAAGTCTAGGTGCTACTTGGTTATACCTAGAGGTAGAGAACCTGTGAGTTCTTTTTTTAAGCTACATTATTGAAGGACTATTGACAAACAAAAAGCTGTGCTTATTTAACATACAAAACATAATGACTTTGGAAATAAGTACACACTTGTGAAATCATCACCACAATCTAAGGAATAAAGCTATTCATCACCTCCAAAAGTTTCTTCCTATCCTCTGGCAGTACGTTCTAAGAGAAAATGCCTACCTTCGTGGTCTTGGTGTGGTGAGAGTCAGTGCCACTGATTGACTGGATGAATGAAGTTGACTAGGGTAGAGGGTTAATAAGCATAAAATAAAAGTTGAGGAGCTATTTATGGGGATCAGTAAACATGAAATGAATGAAGGCGTGGCTTCTCATCTCAAGGTATTTGCAAGTCAGTTGAGGAGACATGTAAGGACATCATATGTGAGGACATCATACAAATTTAAAAAACAGAAAGTTAAACGAATATTCATGAAATAAGAGTTTTCAAAGGGAAATGTAGGTAAACACGTTTACAGCTACATTTTGTAATGTAACACTATGGTCTTTTCCCCTCTTAATGTTAAAAAATATCATAGCCCACCTACCTGACAATAGTTACACTTTAAGTTGTATTCAGATTCCTGACAGTGTTTGGTGCACAAACAGATTTGAGGAGTTTCAGTAATACAATGCACTCTCTACATTTTCCCTACACTCCTCCCCCCATCCCCAGGGCCTGAGAAAGAAAGCTCCAGAATCAACAAAGAAAGCATAGTTCAGAGTAAAAGAGAGTGGCTGGATTGTACATGGTGTGTTTAGAGGAAAAGTTGGCCAGTTGAATGAAAGAGAGGGTTCTGTAAGCAGTGCTTTGAGAAGCGAGGCTAGAACAATTTGGGGTTGGACTCTGTCTTAATGATTGCTAGGGTATCCGACCCTCTCTCTAGTGGCAGTAAAGGGCCATGAAACAGGGATGGGACCTTTCTTTCACACTGAAAACTGCCATGTCCGATCTGGGCTCTCTGGCAGATCTAACTAAACACAGTGTTAGCATTTCTGCTAGTTTTCCTTCAGGAAGCAAGTCTTGCGAGGCATCTGTTTCCCATGGGATAAGAGAGGAGCATATATTACCCAGTTATATTAAAAAGACTTCTGGCTTCTTTTAGGGTTATCATCTCATATGCAAGTGAATAAATGCATATTTCCATGGATTTTCTATTTACTAAAAAATGTTGGGTCTAGTTTGTTGTGATACATGTTGCTGAAGACATTCTCATTCACATGAACTAACTTCGTTCCTGAAGAAAAGAAGGGCTGGGTTCTGGAAGAGCTTTTGGGTCTCATGCCAGAACTTCTAACCTGACAAGTAAGAACAGACAGTTATGGAAGCTCAAGCCACCAAAAATGACTTCAACAGAACATTCACATATGTGAGGGTATCAGAGCCCAAGAGAAATATTTTGAAAATTGTCACTGATTTCTGGCAAGAACAACAAATCCTGATTTTAGTTCTTTATAAAAATAAGAAAAGACTAACAATTTAAAACCTGGGCATTAATCAACTATTTAATAATGCCAACAAATGAATTGAGTTCTACTGTAATTCACTGCGGGGAGATTAGAGAAACCTAAGAGCTACAAAGAAACCATTATAAACAGTTTATAGCGATTGAACACATGAGCAGTGATTAACAATGAATCAGAAGTAAAGCTATGAATGACAACAAACAGAATGGACTTGTTAGATTAAGAATTTTATCAGAAAAGTACAATTTAGATTTTGATTCAATGTTTTCAGTGGCAACAATAGGGAAAATAAATCTTTTATGCAGTGCACTGTAGTTGATCAAATTCAAATTGATAATGTATGAGACAACATTTAGATCAATACAGCCCAGAGGTGTAACAGTATAAGCGGTGTGGTCTTCTAAACACTGACATTTACATACTCCGTTTTTCTTAAGATCAGTGTAAGCAATGGAAAAAGTGTCCTAAAATCTTGGATCTTCTATAAGGAGACTTTTCAGTCCTGCTTATATTTAGGTCAACATACTGACACCTTGATTTGTGACAAAAACATTTTCAGATCCGTATTTTTGGATTATATTTTCTTTATTACGCAGAAAATAATTTATTGCACAGAGAAGCAAAACCTAAATTGAATTGATTTTATAAGCTGCAATAAGTACAGCTCTCAGAAACAAATGCAAATGGAATGAACAGTTCTTACCATATGTTTCTTGTAGGCTACTCACGTTTTCCCTCATTCCAAGACGATTTTGAAAACCTGTTCTGTTAATGGATGCATGCAATCTCTGCAGTCTTGGAGATTTAAAAACCTATGAGTTTTCACAGTCTTGGGTATCGAAATACACCTGGATGCTGAACACACATACTGAAATATATTCTATGAATCACGGAAGTTGAAAGGGACCACGGACTTCTCATTGTATGCTAATGCTGTCCTGTGTCCACTCTTCACATAAATGCCAAATGCAGGGTCTCTGAATTAAAAAAAAATACGATGCCGTGCTTTTATTTTAAGTAAGTTTGACCCTTCGTTGTTTATCTCTGCCCCTCGGAGATACAGTCACACCTTGTGCTAACTGAATGAATACTAATGTCTTAATTAAACCCTGATAAAGAAGCACGCTACAGCCCTCACTTAAAATACACACAGAATTAGAAGGGGGAAGAAAGAGCAGGATGCTGTAGGCTGATCAAAGGAAGAAGAAAACCACAATGTCAATGGTGCATTGACAAAGGCTTCCTCTTACTGCTTATCCTCTAAAGGGCCTAACAATGAAAATTGCTTTCATTTCCCTTTCATTGACATGAGTTTACTTACTTATTTTAATTTTTTTTTCAGAGGTGAAGGGGCAATGGAATGGAGTGGTTTTAAGTCCATAAAAGGATTACTGACAGGGACACCTGAGTGGCTCAGTTGGTTAAACATCTGACTCTTGACTTCAGTTTAGGTCTAATCTCATGGTTTGTGGGTTCAAGCCCTGCATTAGGCTCCACACTGACAGTGCAGAGTCTTCTTGGGATTCTCTCTCCCCATCTTCCTCTGCCCCTCTCCTGCTCGCACTCTAAATCTCTCTCACATACAAATAAATAAACATTAAAAAAAAGATTTCTGACAGATCTGTGGAAAATTTGACTCACTTCACAGTTTCTCCTATTCCCATCCCTTCTCATTTCCAGGGTTAGGTTAGGTGGGAAGGATCCCAGCTTCATGTTAGAGTCTCAATACATCTCTATAGCTCAGTAAAGTTAGTCTCAGTAAAGTTAAGACAGCTTCTCTTTTGGTGTTATGTTATTTCATAATTTCCAGCTCTCAGTGGAGATGTTGTTAATATAGTTGTACCAGGCTCCATATCCTGATTTTGGCATTTCTCTTACCAATTTTTGGGGAGAACCTTCTTGGAGCCTAATTTCTGATGTAAAGGGAAAACTGATTTAGTGTCTTTGGAAAAAATATTAGATCATCCTTGTTGCTTGTTGTTCTAATGGTGCCCATATGGCTCTGTATCATGTGCGGGATCTGACAATGTCTTCTGGAAGAGGACGAGAAGACCTCTCCATCTCCAGCAAATGACCAGAGATCCACTGTGATGGTAGAGTTAATGCCACCAATTAACAATGTTTGAAAAAAATGTCAGCCCAGCTGTTGATCTCATCAGGAGAAAAAATAAAACCCACAAGAATCATCTTAGAAAAGAGCATAATTAGTTTTGATTCTAAGACAGCATGTAAAAGTTCTGCACTAATTTCTAGTCTGAAGATATTCATAAAATATTAGAGCTGGCACAAACTCTGGTGATTACTGGAAGAAAAAGATTTTAAGTTTGTGGAAACCAAGACTCAGAGGGTGACGTGTTCAAGGTCAAACAGAGTTAACAGAAAAGTCAGGAGTGAATCTTGGGGCTTCTGGGTTCTGATATGCTGCTTTTTTTTTTTTTGCTGCAAATCACAGCATCTGAGATTCACACTTTGAAAAAGAGTGACACAAAATAACACTATCATTCTGAGGTTAGCTTTCTATTGTGACAGATGATTAAAAAATATCTTGACCTTCCTGTTTCCACATGTTTAAAATGCTATCAATATTTTAAATTTCATTTTCTTTTAAAAATTCAGTAATGATTTTTGAGAGACAAATTTGCTGTATCAATTTCTAAAGGTTAAGAATGTGTGTCAGTTCTCTTTTATTCTAAATTGTTTGACTCATCCCGCAGTGAAATAAGATTTTGGTGTGGTTATGCTGATATTAAAGTTTCCTTTTCTTAAGCGAAGACTGATGACTTGATCTTGACATAGCATAAGAGCACAGACTCTGGGGTCAGTCGGACTGAGTTCAGACCCTGTCCTACAGCTTCCCAGCAGTGTGGGTGTGGGAGGGTTACTAGAACCCTCTGTATTTCAGTTTTATCATCTGTGAAGTGGGGATACTCAGAAGTCCTGGCTCAAAGGACTCTCTGGAAGAGAATCAAACGAGCTGATACAGGCAAAGCAGGTGAGCTGTGACCAGCACGGAGTAAGTGCTCAAGACAGCTAGAGGGTATCCTTATGGTCCTTATTAGAAAAGAAAAATTGAAAGATAATTATATATAATTGTTGTTTACTTTAGTAGTGGGAACTCAGCTTCACATCCATGAGACTGCAATTTCACCACTAAAACTGAACAGACATTTTTACACAAAATCCTTTGCTCAAATACCGCCATTTAGCAATGACTGGGTTTTAGCTATTAGGAGGAAGGGACTAATAGGAAAGAATTTGGCTCTGAAAACCTGTTCACTGAAAAAATATATAAGCAAAGAGTGCAGGCTCTCACTCTCAAGCATGAGTCAATAATGCATATCCGTTTCACTCCCGCTCCCCACTAAAAAAGTGTTCAGAACAACCTTTCTTTACATCTTACTTATATACAGGAATACACATTCAAGACTCAAGAGTTCTGAAACGTGATGTGCAAAGAGAGCATTTTGATAGGAATATGTTCCTAAAGACGTTTCTTTGGCCACCGTATAAAATAGTAAGTAACCTTGACCACAGACAGTTGTATTTAATGACCCAACATAGTCCCTACACGAAAACTGACAGATCACTCAACATGATACCCAACACATTTGCGTTGTACCACACAATCTGAAAGCCATTCATGACGCTGCAGGTTTTCACCAAACCCTTAGGTCCTTGACTTATCTGTGTCATCACAAAGATATGCTTTTTCAGACACCTTCAAGGACACAAGCAACTCCAGTCTCGCCCTGTGTAATAAAGTTTTTATGCTGAGAGTGGAGTTCACCCCCTCATCCTATTAGTAAATGTTTATTAGCCATAATAACCATAACAAAGAGGTTCTGTCCTCTCTCACCGGAGAAGAACCCAACAGCTGGGTTTTCCTGCAGCTCTGCGGGACCCCAGCCTCTGTGACCTCGGCTGCTACTGTGCTCTCCATAGGCGATGAACAGGAGACACCAGCCATGCAAATTAGAGTGCTGATGTTTCTTATAGGCTGCAAAATCCAAATGGCTCAGAATCTGAGCCACGTGAGGCATTTCTATGCCCTATGCCTGAAAATTGTTTGTTATTCTTTTTCTAAAGGAGAGATTGAACTAAGTGTGTTGACTGTATAGGTTCAATGTTGGGAGGAGGAGGAGAAAGGGGCATTCTTCTTTATAAATAAAATCTGTCATTCTTCATGTCAACTTGGTTGATAGATAAACCAAATGTGTTGTTTTTCCATATCAACTATGGACCACTGACAACAAAGCAGAACAGAAACGAATTGGTATATCAGCAAGTGAGGAACAAAATGCGAAAGACATAAATGGAGAAATTCTTGAGGTACATATATTAGTGAATTCTTTTCCCATGGTCATCTTGATAGAAAGTTAATTGTAATGTAGATGATACAAAAGGGTTGGGTAAATATCTTCTAATATTTTGCATTCCCCACCCGTGCATGCATTGCACCAGATTTATCTTAAATGTAAACATAAGTCTATATTCTTGGAGGTAGCTGAGCCTCACACCGTCAGTGTTATTCACTTTGGAAGCCATAAAAGCCAGTATCTTCCCCCAGACTCTATGGTGCTCAAAGTAAACAACTTATCCTGGCCTTACTGCTTCCGCAGTGAGACGTGTACCTGTGATAGCTTTTCAACCATAGGTGTGCAGTCCTCAAGCAGGCTTTAGGGACCCCCTCCCCACCCACTGCCATGCTTCACCTGTGCTCGGGGCTTGGCCATGTGACCTGACATGAGACTCACTGACCACAGTGTGTCTCTCTGGCCCCTGTGCCTTTGTAGGTGCTGCTTCCTCTGTCTGGAACACTCTCTCAACCCTCCTTCACCACTAGGTACAACTTTCTTCATGGGAAGAAGTATGGCCTGGCCAGCTCAGTCTCGTCTCCCTTTCTCCCTACAGCGTCACTTTTTTTTTAAATTTTTTTTTTTTAGTGTTTTATTTATTTTTGAGACAGAGAGAGGCAGAGCATGAGCGGGGAGGGGCAGAGAGAGAGGGAGACACAGAATTTGAAGCAGGCTCCAGGCTCTGAGCCGTCAGCACAGAGCCTGACGCGGGGCTCGAACACACGAATGTGCGATCATGACCTGAGATGAAGCCGGACGCTCAACCGACTGAGCCACCCAGGCGCCCCCAGCATCACTTCTTACAGAAAGTTTCTCCTGACTTTCTTATCTCTGGCCGAGGCACTCCTCCACTGCACTTTCACTGAAGCTGCAGTCTCATACTGTGGTTCCATGGTCTCTTTATTTCTTGGTCTCCCCACTAGGTTTAAAGCAAGGGTGGGGATCATGCTTTCTTCTCGATATATTTACACAGCACTGGGCTTGTCACATAGGAGGCACTACACAAATATTTGTTTAATTTATGAATAATCCCCATGTGGAAAGTTGAGGCTATATAGGTAGATTAGATAGGGAAAACGTAAATGTAGAAACTGCATATGACCTCGTATGGAAAGGGATTTCTCACAGAAGCCGAATCTGTGACCACAACGCAGCCATCCGGAGAAGCGGGGCGATCTTTTGTGTGGCTTCTATGGGTTAGGATGAGTTTTCGGGTCAAATGGATTACCCTGATCCCTCTTAGAGCCATTACAATAAACCTCATCTCAAGCACAGACTTTTCTGGCACTTGATCTCTTTTGTACTCTTCAGTCCACACAGTGTGAGACCATCTTCCTGCAAAACAATCTTTTTGGTTTCACAGACAAGAAGAGTGTAATCCATTTCCAACACCTGACAACAAAAGAAAATCTGAAATGGCATAAAAATGTAACGGTAATATCATACAGACAGGAATTAGCTGAATCAAAATGAAATATGACCAAATGCAATCAGTGACTACAGTAGGAAAAAGGCAGCTGTCATCTTCATTCCTTCCATAAGTTTCGTAAAGCAAATTATGTCTCCTGGACTGTTAGTCAGCTCTCTTTTCAGATATTACCTCTCAATGCTTCTGCCATTTATGGGATGTGAAGCCTTCTCTGCACCCCCTGAGTTAGAAGCAGCCTCTGAATCCCACTTGGGTGTTTTATTCCCGAGGGCCCACCTTCTCTTAGCTGCCAGAACATAGTCCCCTGATGCCTCAGTTTGACATGACAGGCTTCTCCTTTTGTCTCCATTCACACCGCTGATTAAAACGCATTCTGCACTGATGTTTCAGCAGCTCTGGGTGCTCTGACTCTAGAGGGAAAAAGGCCTAGGCTCAGATAAATAAAACTGTAATTCATGGCAGAGCACACCCTGGGCCCGAGGGGGCTGGAGGAGAGGCGCCAAGTGTGGGCTGCGCGTGGAACGGGAACACTGGTGTTAGGTGTGGGCTGCTTGGAACGTCCCAGGAGTGGCTTGCCTCATGTTCCAGACTAGGAATCCAGCTGTCTGGAGGTGGAAGAATCCATGGATGGTGCATATTGCAGAGACACAGTTTCAAAATCTTTTGCAGGATGCACATGTCAGGAAAGAAGTCCTCAAAAAACAACGACCAAAACACCCTATGATGGCTTTTTGTTTGTTTGTTTGTTTGTTTGTTTTTGAAAGAAAGAGAGACAGAGCACATTGGGGGCGGGGCAGAAAGAGAGGGAGACCCAGAATCTGGAGCAGGCTCCAGGCTCCAAGCTGTCAGCACAGAGCCAGATGCGGGGCTCAAACCCACAAACTGTGAGATCATCACCTGAGCCAACTGAGCCACCCAGGCACCCCATCTAATGGCTTTAAATGAACATAGAGCATTCAGATATTAATCTTTGGCTCTGTAGACAAGGCGGTTCCCAAATTATCTCAAATATTGATGACATGACTAACTGTCTCTTGGGAAAAAAGCACCAAATACACAGGACACAGACTTCCTTGAATGTGCTGCTTATCTTTGGGAAGGAAAAGAAGAACCCAAGCAGAGCTGAAGTCACCAAAAGTAAGTCTGCAAAATGGGATGACATAGTAGACACACTTGGCATGTGACCTGGTCCTGAATGATAAATGCTTGACAAGTAGGGGCAATTATTATGATGTTTCTTGCTGGTTATCCAATCTCTTACCAACTGAGCACGGTGATAGGAAAGGCCTCTGTACTGGAACAAAAACATTCTCGTGACGCCAGAGAACCAACGTTTGCTGCGGAGCCTGTCCGTCTCAGGCTCTTTGTCAGCTTGACGCGCTGCTCTCCTCCGTCTTCCACACAGTCCTTTCAGGACGTGTTGCAGCCCTGTTCTGTAGAAGGAAAACACAAAGGCTCTGGGGATGTTAAGTGTGTCCAAGGGCACACAGCTGATTGGTCAGGAGCCCCACTGAGCATGTGTCAGAGCAGCTTGTTCTCTCTCTCTCTCTTTTTTAAATTGAAGTATAGTTGACATACAAAGTGACATTCATTTCAGGTGTAGGACGCAGTGGTTCCAGTGACTTGTTCTCTTGCAGAGCAATTTCCACTTCTTGCACTTTCCACTTCTCCCGTGGCACGTCCCCAAGGACACTCAGGGTATGCCCCGCGAGGATGGGAATTTCCATGCTTTCTTGGTCGTTAGTTACATCCTCGGTGCCTTTCACAGTGCGTAGTCCATGCTCAGTGCTCAATAAGTATTTGCTGAATGGTGACTAGACCCAGGTCTGGGGGAGGAGATTTCTGCCTCTGGCCCCACTTTTCATCCATGCAAGAGGGGGTCATGGATCCAAATGTTCCTGGGAAGAGAACTTTTTGACTGGGAAGTTTAAGGACTCTGAGTCAGGACACGACTTGTGTCAACCCAGATGACAAAGGAGCTGTGAGATCCTGGACGTAGTTACGTCCTGAAGATACCTGTGTGGGGCCCCATCTTTCAGTGTTTAATTTCCAGTTCTGACAAAAATTAAAATAACCCAAATTCCAGATATCTAGACATTTCCAGAATTGTGACAACCATCTTTAATAGGGTGAAAGCCATCAATTCAACTAAAGTTCCACAATATTCTGATGGTCAGCTACAAATAGCAGAAAATAACAAACACGTGCACGTGTCCACACCACAAATAAATATCCAACTTCTGTCTTGTCTGGGAAATTTGAGTTTTAAAACAAAAAAGAAACCTTGTCCATTACTTCCTTTCTAATAGTTTGGCTAGTTAGCCACTCATTGCCATTTAACTCCTCTATCACTTCTTTCTGTGAAATGGGCATAATGAGACCTTCTGCTTCATGGGAAGAGCTCATGGTGGGATTAGCTAAAGTACTCAGAAAACCAGAAAGTAGTGTTGGCAACAGCAGGGCTCTGCCTGTCATTTTCACTTTGTGTGTAAGTAAGTAAGAGGGACACTCCGGCCCTGGCCCCGGCTCGGTCACCTGTGCTCTGCAGGGAGTTTACGAAAGCCTGCACCTTGGTGTCTCTTATCTGTAACAGAAAGGTAATAATGTACCCAGCTTCTAGAGGTGGTAGGAAGCTGCAATGAGAGTCAATTTAAAGCACTTAGAAGAAGCCCAGCATGTGAGAAATACTTAAAAAAAAAAAAATGTTAACTGGATTACTGCTTGCTTTCCGGGTCAGCATTCAAAAGTCGATTCTAGCCAGTTCTGTGCTTCCTGAGCAGTAGAAAGGATTGTTGGCAACTGTCCTCAGTAGCAGGCGGGGGTCAGGGGTGGACAGATCCAGGTCCACAAACCAATAAAGGTGGCTATCCCAGAGGTCATTTTGCCAGACAGAAAGGAATCAAATAGAAAAGCTTTTGAGGGGTAATGTGTTCTTTATTTCCTTTTGTTCCCTCCTTCCCTTCTATCCTTCCTTCCTTTTTTTTTTTCTTTCCTATTTAAGTAAGCCACAGAGCTGAGCTCAGGAGTGCCTGGGAGGAGATGTTAGGGCAGCTGTGAGTCCAGCTGTGAGATGATGAGCAAAGAGGCTAAGGCCCTGCTGTTCTACCCATCCACTCAATCTTCCCCAATTAACTGGAGATGAAGTGGTGGTCCCCTAACCAAGTTCCACTTCCCACTACTAACAAGGCTGTTCAACAAATGCAAATGCTTGGCTGTCCGTGTCCACCAGCCTGGATATCCATCACACTCTTGAGCATCTGCGTCAGCATTCAGGAGGCAGGAACAGGGCTATGACCTCTTCCGTGCTGCGCTCAATGCTGCGCTGGAGCCAGTGGTGGTTACAGAATACTGGGCATGACAATAACAAGAACGGTCTCTCATGGGAGATTTTATAAGAGGAAACTTCCTCTGTGTTCACCTGTGTCCTTCCTTTGATGACTCAGACCTGGGGTAGGGGCATTGAAGGTGTCGCCATTTCATTTCTTCCTTTCTCAATGAATCTAAATTTCCTCCTACCTCTTTGAACTGGGCCCAGGTCTTTTTCCTTTTCAAAATTTGCCTCAAAGACATCTTTTTCACTTTACCTTAAGAATGACTTTAATGGTCTAATTTTTAACCATATATCTGACACGGTTTGAATTTCAAGGGTTTTTTTCTAAATCAATTCCCCTTTGGCAAGGCATTATTACTTTCTGCCCATATAAATACTATCATCCACAATTTTCTCACTTCTACCATAACGCAAGATTTATATTAATGTTTAAAAATAAGTTCTGAAAATCTAGGTATTGTCTTGCATACTAATCATTAACATAATTCCTACACTGGAAAAATGCATGAGCATAAAATATGAAATAAGTTTAATATATATATTACTTTGACCAAGGAGAAAACAAAAGCTCAGAAAAATTAAATGCCTTGCACAAATCATGAAGTAGTGAGCGGTCCAGTTAAAATTAGAATTGACATCTTCTGATCATTACACAGCTTTCCTGTCAGACCACCAAAGGCAACACAAGAAAAATTATCAGTGTCTGAAAATGCAAAGACATTTCAAATTCTTTCATATCTAACAATATATGTATATAATTTTTTTTTTCCCTAAAGCAGATCCAAGAAGCAGTTACATTTATGAGAAGCTGGGGTTTTTTTTTTTCACTTAAACCATATTCTTATCTACATTGGAATTCTACATAATGATCCATCTAAATAAAGATAAATGAATTTATCTCTACAGTGGGAACAAATTACTGGAAATTAAGCAATTTAAAGCCTAGTTACTTCATCAGTGATTAGAAGTGTGGTATGGCTTCCATGGCAGTACCGAAAGGGTTCATACACTGTCATGTGTCTTGGGCCTTTAGGGACAAAGTTTAGTATTTAATGAGGTATGACTTCTGTAATATTTTAATTCTAAATGGAGCTACATGGGAAATCTAGGATATTTATAGTAACATTTAGAATAAATTTAAAACATTTAAACAGCTTTGCTCAGCAGATAGCAGCTCATCATATATTCTTTTAGTTAAGTCCAGTGATTCTGAAAACCAGTGATTGGTTTTCAACACTAGTTGGTTCCAACACTACCACAGATTAAATACAAACAGTTATGGGCTGAATTCTATCTCCTTCCCAAACCCTCACCAAATTCCTATGCTGAAGCCCTCATCCTCAGTACCTCTGAATGTGACTGTATTTGGAGATCGGGCCTTTAAATAGGTGACTGAGTAAAAATGGGGTTGTCAGGACGGTCCTCATCCAGTATGTCTGATGTCCTTATACAAAGAAAAGATTAGAACATAAAAACAGAGAAATGGCCATGTGAGGACACACTAAGAAGGTGGCCATTTGCAAGTCAAGGACACAATCTCATAGGAAACCAAACTTTCTGTTACCTTGATCTTAATCTTGAGCCCCCAGAATTGTGAGAAAATAAATTTCTGCTCTGTAAGCCACCCAGTCTGTGGTATTTTGTTACAGCAGCCCTTATAAACTCGTGCAGAAACATAGTACTTATTTTCTCCCCCTTCCCCAGACTCTGTGCCTGTGTTTCCCACAGATTTTCAGTTTCTTCTTGATCTGCCAATAATGCAAATATGGGCAGATATGGAAAGAGGAATCAGAAAAAGTTGACAGTACCCATCTTGAAAGACTACATCTTCCCATTAAACACCATTTCTTTTCTACCTTGTTTGCCTATGAAACTCATCCTGATTTCTCCGGACCTACAATCAGATTCTTTTTCTTGAGAGCCTTCATCTCTTCTGGGTGGTACCCCTATTAGACCTTGTAAATCTATGTCCTTCACAGTACACATCACACCACATTAACATTGTTTCCATTGCTGGCTCCTTCCTGATCTTGTGAATGCTTGCAAAAAAGGCATCATCTTTGTAGCCCAGTATTTGACCACTAGGAGGCACTCATTTAATGTTGGTTTACTAGGGATGCCTGGGTGGTCAGTCGGTTGAATGTCCAACTTGGCTCAGGTCATGAAGTCACGATTTGTGAGTTCAAGCCCCTCATAGGGCTCTGTGCTGACAGCTCAGAGCCTGGAGCCTGCTTCTGATTCTGTGTCTCCCTCTCTCTCTGCCTCCCCCACTCACTCTCTGTCTCTGTCTCTCAAAATAAAATAAAGACCAAAAAAAATTTTTTTAAGTTATTTGTCTTCAAAAGGTGTAAGTGTGGGGTGCCTGGGTGGCTCAGTCAGTTAAGCATCCGGCTTCAGCTCTGGTCACAATCTTGCGGTTCGTGGGTTCCGGCCCCGCGTCAGGCTCTGTGCTGACAGCTCAGAGACTGGAGCCTGCTTCAGATTCTGTGTGTGTGTCTCTCTCTTCCCCTCCTCTACTCATGCTCTGTCTCTCGCTCTCAAAAATAAACATTTAATAAAATGCTGGTTTAATAAATGAACAAATGAATGAATAAATGAAATGAAAAGATCTCCACTCCTCCAGGCATAAGCATGAAATAATTAAATCCCCAATATAGTTTGAAGTATAGTTGATTTTGTTGAGAGAAGAAAAGTATTAAGTGATACACAGCTAAAAAATAACATAATAAAATCTACAGAAAGAAAGAGAAGCAGAGACCTTAGAACAAAACAATACAGTCTAACGGGGCTATACCTGGGTGTAGCCTTGGTGAGACCCAAGAGAAGGAATCATAGGGGCAGTTGTTCTGAACCAGGTCCTAGAGCATCCAACCTAAAAACAACGCCCTCAGCATAAAACAGAAAAGCAAAGATTCAAATAATAGTCTATGGATGGTTGAAAGAGAGTCACAGTCCTGGAGATAAAAATAACTTTACTTGTCAATAAACAGAAACATGAGAGAGAAAAAACCCAAGCAGATTGAACTATGTGTGACTTCTCAAGGGCAGCAAAAGCAGATGAGTTAATGTGAACAGAACATGTAACGGGGAAAGCAGGGTATAGATCACAGAACCCGGGCATGGAGCTGAGACCTGCTACCTAGTGAGAGGGAGATGACGAAGTCAGCCAGGATGACTTGGAAATGGTGTGGGAAGGTGGCTTCGGACAGCTGATGGCAGGGAGGTCATCCTCTGCCTGTTTCTCCTCACGTTTACTGCCATCCTCTGTAAGGAATGGATCTGGTTAATATAAAATGTATAGAACCAACAGGAATCCAAATATTTATGCACCACAAAATGAGGCAAAAGGAAAAAAGAACCCTGATTTTCAAACAATGAAAGTGACCCTGAAAATTGTAATTTGGCAAGTTTGCAATATTGTGAGAGTAATA
The DNA here is from genome assembly GCF_006229205.1 of Suricata suricatta. NCBI lineage: Eukaryota > Metazoa > Chordata > Mammalia > Carnivora > Herpestidae > Suricata > Suricata suricatta. Next base: position 21,473,839 of record NC_043709.1, on the reverse strand, counting down.
AAAAATCTGTTAACATCCAGAGGAAATAAACCCAAAAGTAATAAGAAGCTGAGCTTTATGAAGGGAAAAAAAAGGCATGCCAAATTTGATTGCTTTTCTGATGGAATTACAAGATTACTAGTTTAAGGGAATGGAGCAGATGTGATATATCTGAATTTTATTAGAGCATTTGGAAGAACATCTCACACAATTTCCTTCACAACACTAAGTGACTTTGGCTTGAACATGGACTGAGGAGATAATAAATGAAGGGTAACAATACACTGCAATCAATCTCATTAGGAGGAAGGTGTTTAAGAGGTAACACAAAGGCTCCTGCTTTAGAGTAGATAGAATATTCTTTTTAATTGTGTGAAAAAGGAAGGATGAGAGTGGCAGACAGGACACGTGGATATTTATTGGATAAAGGAATGAGAAACTTGGTGAGAATGATCCATATACACAGAAAAATAAAAGCTAACACATATTTTTATATATTTAAAATTTGTTAACATTTATTTATTTTTGAGAGACAGAGCATGAGTGGGGGAGGGGCAGAGAGAAAGGGAGACAGAGGCTCTAAAGCAGGTTCCAGGCTCTGAGCTGTCAGTACGGAGCCTGATGTGGGGCTTGAACTCATGAAGCATAAGATCATGACCTGAGCTGAGGTCGGACCCTTAACTGACTGAGCCATCAAGGTGCTTCGATAAGACTCTATATATTTAGAAAAGGAAACATATTTGGAAAACATTTGTAAAAGTACACATGTAAAAGGAGAAAGAACCTAGAAATTAATGACAATGAAATGTACCAAGAAGCCCTTTGCTGTATATTCGAACTGTAATACTGACACCAAACAGGGATTTTCATGACTTAGGCCCTGTCATAATCAAGGGACATTATGTATCTTGCCCCAAAATAATTTTTTGTGCAAAAGAGCTGATTTTTTATTCCTCTTTGGATTTTGCCCTAATGAACTGTATCCCTCAAGTTTAGTAATAAAACTATTAAAACAGTTTAAGTGAACTATTCTGGGGTGGGGACCGCTCATCCAGCTTCTCTCTCCGAGGCCGCCTTGCTTTTAATCTGGTCCTCAATGAGGTCCAGCTTGACTGCAACTATTTCTGGATAAATGAACCCTCTCCAGTGTGGTCAGGACCGATTCTAAAAGGATCTGGAATGCCACTGTGAAGGGGTTGCTGCTTTCAGAAATCTCTTTTCAAAGTTAAAAGAAAAAGATCCTTTAAACAAATGCTCCTGAGCCGTTTCCGAAAAATAATGATCATGTCCTAGACTTGTCCACTCTTCTTGTATTTGCTCTAAGCTAAGTGGGAAGCTCTGAAGCCATTATGGCTCAGTGCAAACTCCAGCTCAAACGCCTGTGGCTGGGCGACCGTGGGCAAGTTACTTACCATTTCGGTGCCTCAGTTCACTTGTCTATCTAGGGGAAAATATCAGTCTCTACCTCACAGAATTACATAGTTAAATGGATTAATACTACATGAAGCACACAGTGAGCCTTCCATAAATGTGAGCTATTCCAAAATAAAGTCAATGTGAGCAGACAACACATATAAAAGACACAAGCTTCCAAGAAAAACTTCATATTTGGCCTTAGATGCTCATCAATGGCTGCTTGTTGAAAACCAAAAATGGATTCCATTTTGCCAAGACAGCATAATCTAATGACATGTCTTCAAAGCCATCAATGTGGTCTAGAAGCAGTGAACAGGGTGAAGGTTCCAATCCCACTCTGCCACACTAGCTGTGTGTTTTGTGCGTGACTGATTTTTATCTATAAAATGAGAATGTTGCCACTTGTCTGAACTTCCTCACAGGTTCTGAAGGAAAAAAGGGGTAAAAACAGTTTGCAGGACTGCACAGGGCTTATAAAAGGAGTTTCGTTTTTTTGACCAGATATAAAAATGAGCCAAGGAGCAGCAGGCACATTGAGGGTAATACAATTGGAGCGTGGCATTCAAAAGAAGCCAGAAGTGTACCTCCATCCCACAACAGTGGCACCCACCGGAAAACTCTGCCATCTGTGGACTGCAGCCCGTCTTTTTTTATCCTTGACTTTGCCCTCTTATACATCTCCACCTTTTGCCTCTTTGCCTCTCTTTAGACCCATCTTGGATGGGTCTCTCTGATCCACAGATGCTAACTGTGTTTCTTTTCTTTCTTTCCCTTCCTTCCCTCCTTCCTTTAATTTTAGAGAGAGAGAGAGGAAGAGGGCAGAGGGAGAGAGAGACAGAAAGAGGAAGAGAATCCTAAGCAGACTCCACACTCAACATAGAACCTGACATGGGGCTCAATCCCACAATCCTGGGATCATGACCTGAGCCAAAATCCAGAGTCAGATACTCAACCAACTGAGCCCCCCAGGGACGCCCCCAAACTACTCCTTCGTTCTTGCCAGCATCATTGTCAGAGCTCAGTAAGAGAGGAAAACAGAGATAGTTTCCCTGTCTTCGTCTTGTCCCTCTCAAACACACTCTCTCTGCCCTCATGGCAATCTTTCTGTGAAGCTGGCTGTGTTAACCTCCCTGTTCAAAGCCCTCTGGTGGCATGGCGTGCAAGTCCTGGAAGCCCAGGTCCCCTGAGATCTCCTGGGCTCCTTCTCTTATCAGCTCTCTCCTCCTTCTCCATGCTTGGGCGTCAAGCACTTGCAATTCTCAACAGCTTGTTTGTCTGTTTGCCTTGCACTTGGACATCCCTATCTGCCCTTCTTTGCTTCCTCCTTTGGGAGATACAGATGCCATCTCCTACATGTGGGCTTCCTGGTCTCTGTTTCCTCCTTTCTGTTCCTTTGGTTTCTCTACTGTGATATTTATTGTACTCTTTTGGAATTGTTTACAAGTCTGCAGATGGTGGCAGGCACATCTCACTCCTCTGTGATGCCAGCCTGAGACACTCAGCAGACCCACAGGTATCTCGGTGAATGGACCCAGCTCACCAGATCATGAACATACTCAGGGACTGCATCCATTGTCAAGACAGGTCTAGGCTTGTGATCAACAGCTCTTTGGTTTTGTGAGCAGTGTTCAGGAGGAAGAAGTGGCCCATAAACGGTCTACAGTTATGACAACCTAAACATTGTTGTGACAAACCAGGAGATAATTGGAGTGGGTAACCTATTGGCCTGTGACCCTTAAACTCAGCCTTTCTCAGCTCACTGGCCTAGAAAGCATAATAGGTCAAGCCCTGCAGAATGACAATAGAAACTAAAGGAACGGGTGGTCTTTAAACACAAACAATGGAGCAGTGGGTGAGGAATGCACCTTGTACCACATGACCTCTCCCAGCTTCAAATACAATCACATCAACTCTGTTCAAGACCCCCTTGGTGGCTTCTCTTCACTGGTAGGCTGAAGTCCAACAGCCTCATGGGTCTCCTCCTCCTTTTCACCCCACCTGTGCTCTATTATTAGTGGTTCCCACCAAGCACCACATGGTGCACCCCTCTCTGACTTTGCATTTGCCAATTTCTCTACAGAATATGCCCTTTCCTCTCATCCTCATGTTGCCCTTCCCTGGTGAGCTCCTCCCCATCCTTAACATCTCATTTCTACTGTTGCTTCCTCTGAGAAGTCTTCCATGAACTCTCTAGGTAGAGCTAAGTATGTTTCCTTAGTGCCTCCAACGCACCTGTCGTCTCCGATGGAACTGAACAGCCTGTCTGTTTACATGCTTGTTCCTTCCTCTTATGGCAGGCTTACACATTTTGTATTCTGGGATTCTAGCATAATGCCCATCCCAGAACTCAATAAATTACATGTTGGATTTAATTTGTTGAATTCACGTGTAAGAGAACACTTATCTAAAGCCTGAAAAGTAAGGGTGGTTAATCTTTCTGTTTCACTTGACAATAGGGAACATCATTAAAATGAAATAAAATGATTATGAGTGTGCAGAAAGACCTTCACAACCAGAAACTATGGGGATACCAATTTTTGTAGTTAATTAAATTGAAGACAAGTGCAATCACAGAAAATAATATTTAATGGCTTTAGGGTACAGGTAGAAATCATATGATATTTTTAGATTGCTTTCTTTTAAAATGCATCAAAGCACTGTAAAAAGCTGAAAACAGCCTTTTAAAAGTAGTATTTTACAGCAGGTATTTAAATTCTATTTCACTGTGAGTTTATTGCACAATAAAGAAAAGCACTTGGCCTTCAGGTCACTATGCATATACAGCAAATCATGCATAGTGACCTGAAGGCCAAGTGCATATATAACATAAATTATGCAATTAGATGACATGTAACCAACCAGAATAGCAACACAGCCAATCTAATGGGGACAATTTGGGTCTGAGTGACTCATAAAAACATTCTGTAGTTAAGTGAGAGGCAGCCCACAAAGTTACTGAGTTGTGGTCTACCTACAGTGTAATGAAGCTCTCCTGGGACTACAAGAGATAATGGAGACAGAGGTCTCAGATGGGGCACATTAACAAGACATTCTGCCCAAGAAGGAGCTGAGGTGTCATCTTGGTTTTTCTTTTCCCAAACTCCTAATAAAATAGGAAGTCTCTACAAATGTACTGCTGTCAACATTATCATGTTGACCTTACATTACTAGGAATAATAGGAAAACAACATTAATCAGAGTTTATTTTTAGTCAATTTGAAGAAATACTTTCTGATCCATTACCTAGGTAGTTCAACAGATGGGACATTTAGTAAGTAAAAACTAGTGACAGAGGAAGTCCAAATTTGCTTTCTTCCTTCTTCTTCATTGACTTATATATGGCAAGCTTGAGTGAATTAATAAGGTCACAAGCAAGAAATGTTATCTCTTTTTTAATGATCAAAGTTTTTTTGTTATTGTGTTTTGTTTTAGGGGGGTGGTTTTAGTCTTGCTTGCCTGTTTCAAATATGCAAACATTCCAAAGGATTCAAGTTAGGAACAGGAAGAAGTCCTTTAAGAATTGTCAAATTACCCATATTGTTATCAAGAAGAATCCAACAAATGTCATATTTGCCAATGTGACATTTTTTATCTTAAATTTGGGGAATGAAACAACCTAGCTATTGGACACCTGGGTGGCTCAGTGAGTTAAACATCTGACTTCAGCTCAGGTCATGATCTCATGATTTGTGAGTTCAAGCCCACACTGGGTGAGCATGAGCCCAGCTTTGGGCTCTATGATGCCAGTGTGGAGCCTATGTTGGATTCTCTCTCTCTCTCCCTCTCTCTGTCCTTGGCTCACTCGCATCCTCTCTCTCAAAACTAAGAACCAAAAACCAAAAAATAATCTAGCTATTTATTCACAAACCCATCCCTCAATCCCCAACATGACTTTACTGACCATGAATATGATAGGCCTCCGTGGGAACATAAAGAGTGTTAAAACTCAGTACCTGTCTCTAGGCAGTTTATAGTCTACTAGAAGAACCAAATTTGTCACCCAACCTTTATCTTCTGATTCAAAATGGCTTGAGTATATACAATATATTGTAATATTTTAAAATTGTATATATAAAAATATGGAAAGATACATAATAAATAAATTGTCATCTGGTAGAGGGATAGCAGATTATGTATAAATGTGTGTGTGTGTGTGTGTGTGTGTGTGTGTGTGTGTATGTATATATATATTATTTCCTTTAATGTTTATTTTTGAGAGAGAGACACACACAGAATCCAAAGCAGGCCACAGACTCTGAGCTGTCAGCACAGAGCCCAACGTGAAGCTCGAGCTCACAAACTGTGAGATCATGACTTGAGCAGAAGTTAGTTGCTTAACTGACGGAGCCACCCAGGTGCCCTGCAAATTATATTTTTTGCTTCTTCATATTTCCCAATTTTTTTCTCTAATGAGAATGTATTACTTGATTAAAAAAGAGAAAAAAGTTATTTTATAAAAGATGAAAAGAAAATCCCAATTTGGATAGCTCTATATCTTGTCCTTTGGACACTTACAAAGCCCCACTGCCTACACTGTGGAAGAGCTAACCGAGGGTTTTGTTGATGACAAAGCCTATTAGAATTGCTTATCTACTTGTCTGTTTATCCCCCAGCAGTGAGGAAGCTCCTTGAGGGCAGGGATCCTATGCTGTTTGTTGTTAGAACTAATGCCTACTACGGACTGAGGCACTTTATAGATACAGTATAAATATGTGGGGAAGAAGACGGGAGAGTGTTGGGGGGAGGCTGAAGGCAACATTCTTTTTTTCTTTTTTTTAATGTTTACTTATTTTTGAGAGAGAGACAGAGCATGAGCAGTGGAGGGGCAGAGAGAGAGGGAGACAGAATCTGAAGCAGGCTCCAGGCCCTGAGTTGTCAGCACAGAGCCCAATGCGGGACTCGCACTGACGAACTGTAAGATCACAACCTGAACTGAAGTCAGACGCTTAACAGACTGAGCCACCCAGGCGCCCCTGAAGGCAAATGTTTCTGATACTTTTATTAAAACCAGCAGTTAATGGGGCCCCATTAATAATGGGTGTCACAGTAGGTTGAGCATCCAATTCATGATTTCTGCTCAGGTCATGATCTCATGGTTGGTGAAACTGAACCCTGCATCAGGCTCTGTGGAGCCAAGCTTGGGATTCTCTCTTTCCCTCTCTCTCTGCCCCTACCCCATTCACCCATGCAGGCTCTCCTGCAAAAATAAATTAAAAAAAGAAAAAGAAGAAGAAAAAGAACCCAAGCAGTTAATGTAACCATTTTGGTGAAACAAAACCAATTAAACAGATTGGAGGCATGAAGATGACATAACTGATACGATGACCAATAACTTTTATTGTTCCATCAACTCTACTATTGTCCAGAGCACCCTCTTGAGAGATGAGGGCTCACACAAGGATGCCTCAGCCAATAAATCTGGAAGCAAGCTGTTTTATACCCTCATTTATACAAGGGGATTTTCAAAATCTAAGTAGTTTTGGAAGAACATAAAACATATTTTCGTGCCTTTTTATGTTTCTTTCAAAGCAGAGACTAGTGAAGATCTAATAAGTCAGGTATGATACTGTGCATCTTGTCTGTGGGAGTGGTGGCCCATGGCATGGTGCAGAGCACAACCTGCCACTCCAGCTTTGCTTCAGGCTCTAAGTTCTTGTCCTGGCTACTATTTTCAGATCTGTTGGTTTGAAAACACTGTTCACAATCCTAACTTTGGTAATGTATTGACATCTGGAGGCTAAGGGTGAAAGAAAAATGCCTGTAATAAGTAGAGGAAACTTAAAAACAATAGCTAGGGTTTATTCAGCACCTACTGTGCATCAGAGGGCTATCGGCTTGTCTATCTAAATCTAGTCCTCAGAAAACTGTGCGGGGTAGACATCCTCACTGTTTTACAGATGAGGGAAACAAGACTTGGAAAGGTTCAGATTGGTAATTTTCCCAAAATCCAGCCAAGTTAATGGGGAGTAGAGCTAAAATGCAGCCAGAGGTTTGACAAGCAATCTCATTCCTTTGAAGAAATGTACCAGAGGGCAGCTGGGTGGCTTGGTAGGTTAAGCACCCAACTTCACCTCAGGTCAGGATCTCATGGTCTGTGAGTTTGAGCCCTGCATAGGGCTCTGTACTGAAAAGCTCAGAGCCTGAAGCCTGTTTTGGATCCTATGTCTCCCTCTCTCTGCCCCTCCCCCTCTCTCAAAAATAAACAAACATTAAAAAAATGTTCTAGGTATTCTATTATATATATTAACCTTTTTGCTCTTCCTCATCTTATCTTCTGTATGTTTCCTACTTCTTTTCTGCCCTCACACCACCCCAAATTCAATTCTTATTCTTCTTGGGGTTTTGTGGCATCTGACAAACCATAGTTGACAATTCTTTTTTTAAAAATGTTTATTTATTTTTGAGAGAAAGGGATCGTGAGCAGGGGAGGGGCAGAGAGAGGGGACAGAGGATCTGAAGTGGGCTCCACGCTGATTGTAGCAAGCCCAATGTGGGGCTCAAACTCACGAACCATGATATCACAACCTGAGCCCAAGTTGGATGATCAACTGACTGAGCCCCCAGGTGCACCTGAAAATTCTTTCAACAATGTCTGCAGGTTTTCTGAGAAAAAGTGCCATAAGATAATCTTTAAATACTTAAAAATAATTTTTATTCCAGAAAATATGGATAATATGGATAAATATATTTAAGCTTTTCGGCCCCCTTAATATTAGACAAATTTTCTTGGAATATTCATATTCATTCTCCTTCTCTTTCTCTCTCTTTCTCTGTCTCTGTCTTTCACACACACACAGAATCTTTTGTTTTCAATCAAAAATGACAGTTGCTTTTGAAATGATTATTCAATACTACTCTTACCCTCAGCCAAGATTTCCACAATGCCTGGATAAACAAAAAAGGAGTTGAATGCTGAGATTCTTTGGCTATTTTCTTTTTCTGCACACTATGATAAATAATGATTTAAAGCATAAAAAATATGTTAATAATACGAAGTAAAACCATCTCCAGTGCTTTTCAGACTGCAGCCTTCATATCCTGGGATGCCACCTTCCAGCAAACCTGTAAGTTTTATTTTCTATGGCCATAGGGCCTTTTAAAAAAGTAGAGCCTAAAAGTGAGACAATAGCAGCCCACATAGAGGATTACTCGGTTTCTCTACAGGGGATAGGCACAGGTATCAAGAGGGGAAAACAAAGATTTCCATGAATCATTTAAAATGATTTAGCAACAACCACAAAAGACACACATGATGATGAAAGTCCACTTAAATAACATGCATTTACAACAAGACACAAAGGAAGGCAGCACTCACACGGAGCTGCGTTTCATGAACAATATGCCAACTGGAAATAAGAAATATAAAGTGAATCAACCTTAACTGGAATTCACAAGTATACCCAGCTTCACAGGATAGATAGGCTCTTAAAAAGTTCTGTATAAGTACAGTTTTCTCCCCTCACATAATTAGAGAGAAAAGGAAACTATTAATATCTTTCAGTAAATTCCTTTATAAGGAGAGAAATATTGTTATATGGCAAATAGACATCTGCTTTGATTCCCTGACAGAAACGACAAAAAATATTTTATTTTAAATGATGATTTATATAACAGCATATTTTCTATTTTTTAAAGATTTTAAAAAATGTTTACTTATTTTTGAGAGAGAGAGAGAAAGAGAGTAAGCAGGGGAAGGGCAGAGAGAGAGGGAGACAGAGAATCCCAAATAGGCTATGCACTGTCAGCACAGAGCCTGACATGGGGCTTGAACTCAAGAATTGTGAGATCATGACCTGAGCCAAAAGCAAGAATTGGAGGCTTCACTGTCTGAGCTACCCAGGCACCCTCTTTTTTCTTTTCTAAAGATTTAAAACAATGTTTATTTATTTTGGAGAGAGAGTAACAGCATGTTTTCTAAGAATGAGGCAAACCTGTATATCACCATGGATTTGAAAAGTGGAGAAGAAACCAGAGGGCCGACTTCCATTCTACTTTTTCTATTTAAATGCCACATGATAACTGAACACTGTAGTGCAGAGTCAAATAAATTATTGTTAAATTACCTTGTAAATTACTTATGCCTACAGTCTGCAGTCAATAAAATATATACCTTACCTCTGGTTTACTCAAGACTACAGAAATTCAGAATATCAATCATTCTGGGTGGCTTTTTATAGCTTTCCAGGCAGTGAGAACTGTATTTTGTTGAACACATGCATTTAGTTAGTAGGTATTAGTAAATGCAATTTCCCACATTAAACTGTTTTCTGTATAAACTAGCTTCCTGGATGTTGACTTGTAAAGACAGATTATTTTCAGTTCGTGCAACAGACAGGTAATAACTCATTTCTGTCTCTGTGTTTTCTGATTCTACAGAAGAATGCATTCTTTCTGCTGTCATCAAAAAATAATTTCTGAACAAATATTCTCCAAGATTTTTCTTTTTTACTGTTTATTTATTTTGAGAGAGAGAAAGATAGTGGGAGGGGGCAGAGAGAATCCCAAGTAAGATCCACACTGTCAGCACAGAGCTGGACACAGGACTCGATCTCACGAACCGTGAGATCATGACCTGAGCTAAAATCAAAAGATGTTTGTTTATCTGACTGAGCCACTCAGGCTCCCCTCTCCAAGATTTTTCTGATCTTACTGTCCTATAAATCAAATGATTTTTAAAATCATTTCATTTTATTTTTTTCTTCATGATAAGTGACTCTTTAATCTGCATCCCCTATTTCTGTCATCCCCCCACCGACCTCCCCTCTGGCAACTATAGTTTGTTCTCTATAGTTAAGAGTCTGTTTCTTAGTTTCTCTTTCTTTTTTCCTTTGCTCATATTTTGTTTCTTAAATCCCACCTATGAGTGAGATCATATGATATTTATCTCTCTCTGCCTGGCTTATTTTGCTACTGTCTAGTTCTATCCATGTTGTTGCAAATGGCAAGATTTCATTATTTGTATGGCTGACTATATAATTAAATATTGTCAGACTAACTTGGATACCAACATTACCTACTGTGGCATTTCCTAAGCTATAAAGGAAACTGTGCCATAATTTTTAATTATCCTACAGTTGAACTAATTATAGTCATCCTACCATGAAAGTGCAAAGTGCAACAGATACTTTTCATCCCATTACAGTATAAAACAGGATTTTTGGCTTTTATTTGAAAAAGACTGTGACAAATGCCTATTAATTCAATGTATACAATCTACCTAATATGATTTAAATTTACCAATATAAATGACTGGAAAGAATGAATTTGGAACAAGCATCTACTTCTCATGGTTCCTGGCATACATGAAGAAGTGTTCAAATAAATGAATCCATTTGATGAAAGGCAACTATTACAGATAAAATCCACAGTGGGAAAGGGATTATTTTTTTCCTTCCTCACTATGGAAATTCACTGGTGATAGTTCTTAAATTGCAGATCTTTTCTGTAATAGTAACTTTCGTAAAAGACCTCTAACAAGACACGGTTGTCGATTATGTAACATTGGTGACCTGCTGCTATGATTTCTCAGCTCTGTGCCAAAAGACAAAAGATAAATAAATAAATAAATAAAACAACTAATTTTGTTAATGTTTTAAAATAAGATCACTTTCTAAATCAACTGCTCTCAATGTAGAGCTAGAGCTCCTGAAAGACTATAGTATGAGAAATGGCAAGCAGGATAAAGAGTAATAACAATTTTCAGAAAAATCCAAACTTTGTAACATCTGGATGGACAACACTGAAGAACAAAGCACCCCTCTCCGGATGATGTGCAGTATAATTAGTCAGAAAGGTGGGGCCCTGCTTTTGGTTGTGATCAGTCGGTTGGAAGGATCATCAAATAAACAATCTAGCTATTGCAGCTTTGCAAGAAACCCGATAATCCTTAGTGGTGAATATTAATGAGCACTTTTTAAAAAGGTTAGAACAAAACTAGCTTTGTGAATGACTGCACACTTTGTTACAAATGCACAGTTGGTAAATCAACAGTTTAATTATTATCAATACAGCATACTTTGATATACTGGATATAAATAACTGTCACTAAAAAATCATGTGCTATGTGTTCAGATAAAGCTATAGAGATCTGCCTTGTTACCTAGCAACTGAGCAAGTAACTGCCATACTGCAAAAAAAAAAATCCTCATTTTTTAGGGAGAAAGGATGTTCATAAGACTCCACATAAAGATATTGATAAAGCCAAAGTATATATTAAGGCACCATTGCCAACTATTTTAGATACATCCATGGCCTACGCTTTGAAATACCATGCAGTAATGAAAATGGTCAATATTTAGATCTATTATTTCAACTGATCATAAACAACAATGCTCTGCACAGTTTTTTTATAATATAAGAATCACCATTTAACCCTAATTTTTTATTTGTAGTTTCACAGACACAGGAATTCCAACAAGAGCTTATGTACAGATTTCTATTTATTGGAAGGGCGATGTTTGCTTGTTTAAAATAAAATAAAACTGTTCTGAGCAATTAGTTCATTGTCAGGGATCCCAATTACTTTTACATTTCATAAAGCAGTTTACTGCATTAAATTTATATTATTTGGGGGAGTCTGGCTTGCCAGCTAATCTAAGTTCTGATATACTTTTACTAAAAATCTGGATCCCAGGACTGTCTGTACATAACATCTCTCTGTAAGAGCACTAGATGATGTGCCAGAGTAGAAGCAATTCCCTCTGGGGTGCAGTGCAGGTGACTGACCATGGCCTGCAGGATGGTGGTCATGTGAGAGAGAGGAGACTGTGTGCCAAGGACTCTGCAACAAGCAGAGAATGTTCTGTGGGCAGATATGACTGTGACTGCCAACATCTCCACGGCACCTCAAACCCACCGCTTACGCTGCACTCCTGTGTTGACATAACATAACGCTTTCATTTATATTCGTGTGGACAGAGACACAGTTCAGAAATGCTCTTCAAATGATTACATGGAATTAACATAAAGATGCATAACTTTAAAAAAAGAAATTATAAATTAAGTACTTGGTAGTGAAATCCACTAAACTGTTTTCATTGGATTTTACTCATTCTTACATTACTAGCAAAGTCATCTTCTTCGATTTGAGAAGTACTCTGCATTAAGTGTGCTAAATAAATCATATTTATTCAAAATCAATATGAAAGCAGAAAACTGTCTGTCTGAGTTTGAGGTGTGGGTTTTTAGGGAAGGCAGCAGTTCATAAACCCCAATGTTTCAGAGAATTGGTTGGACACATCTGGTCATATGCCCCCCACATCTTGCTTGAGAAGCATGGAAATGTCTTATAAAGTTCCAGGGTTTTTTTCTTTTTGAAAAGTACTTCATATATATTAATCTCACTCATTGCTCGCAGCTCTGTGATATAGGGAGCCTCTATATCAATATCACTATTTGATTGCTGGGAAGCTAAGAGAGTGACCCACTGGAAGGCCACAGAAGCTGGTAAATAACAGAGCTGGGATTCATGTCCTGATTCCCAGGTCAACATCTATCATAAAATATTATGCATTTAGTTTGAATAAAATGATTTCACTTTGTAAAGAACAAGCCTAAATTTCTTTCACTATATGTACCCTGTCCATATATAGACAACTGAATTTAAAAAATGATGAATGACGTCATAAAGTTGTCGTCCCTGCTCTCAAAGAGCTTAAAGTCTCATAGGGAATGTAACGTATATGTGTGAATACCCAAGAGCAAGGCACAAAAACTGAGAGTGCAGAGAGAGGCTGGATTATTTCTAATTGAAAGGCTACAAGGAAAAAGTGGCAGATGTGACCTGGAGCAAAGGGTAGGATCTGAAATAGCATGAGTAAATGCATGAGGGAAAATATTTGTGATGGAGTCTTAGTCAACTAAAATCTGCATAATTTACTCCTAATGCTGGTTAACCTTTGTTATATAATGGTTCATCTTCCCTTGCTTATGAAAGAGTCTATTTCCATTGCTTTGGTTAACAAGATCACAGAAACATTTTTATGTTTCTTGATATAAATTGTACAACTTAAGATACATTGTGCTGAATTTTAAGGCTCGAGGGAAGATTGACTTTACAAATGAGGAGGCTAAAGTCCAGAGAGATTAAGTAGCTGGAAGCCATGGGACTACAACTTCTTAAAAAAGTAAATATATGCAAAGTGCTTAGAACACTGCATGTCACAGGGAAAGGATTATGTGTGTTTGATATTGTTATTTTTTATCATTATAATTTTTACTGGAGGAGTTGGATCTGGAATCTGTTTCCTAATTTCCGGAATAGTGTTCTTTCCACTAAGCACATTACTTCAAAATACAGCAGTTTTTTTTTTTACAATGTACATCTTCTAAGAGCAAAAGCTGTATTTTAATTATAAAACTGATTAATAAAAATGTATATAGAGATTCACTTTGAAAACAGGAAAATTGAGTCTTTATAACAAATAATTTATAGTTTTCTGTTTAAAATAAAATCTTTATCACTTTGAATTATATCAAATAGAAATGCTAAGGGCTAAAAGCAAGAATCAATGAAGGCAACACTTCACTTACTAGCTACTGTGTAGATCTAGAAGGATAAAATGTCCCATCTTTAGATGTTCTCTTGTGTACATTTCTCACTAATTCGTGTCAGCCATTAGCCTGATATGTTAATACTGAAAGATTTCAGACATTTGTTACTCTAAGAACAGTTTATGCTGAGCACAGAGTTCATACATGACACACCTTGATTAGGACATACTCACTTAGGTACCACCTACATGCTGGGCATCCTTCCCCTGAGTTTTAGTCTAGTTGATCCAAGCTCCTGCTTAACATTTTCACCTGGATGTCAAGTTTCTCACACTCAAAATGCTTAAAACAGAATTCTTGATTCCTTCTTCCACCTTAGCCCAATCTGTTCATCTTCTACCCGGTTGCTAAGACCAGAAATTTAGGAGGCATTCATAGCTCCTTCCTTTCCTTCATTTTTCAAAGTAATTCATCAGCAAGACGTCTACATTCTATCTCCAAGATATATACCAGAGTCTGATTTAAGACGACAAATTTAAATTGCCTCACAGAACTTCCCTTCTTAAATGCCTAACAAAATGTGAAGAAAATGGTGAACATTAGTAAACAAAACAAAACAAACAAAAACCCCTGACAGTTACCAATCAAGGAAAGGTATATACATATTAACAAACTTCAAAAACAGTATCCAAGGGGAAAAAAAACAGGATTTAAAGTATCCAAGGAAAGAGCAGGATTAAAAAAAAAATGCACAGTGTTGCTTGATTCTTAATCCTGTTCTCACTCCCTAGAGAGGTGAGTCAACAAAAATTCTGAAAGTTTTCACTAGTAATCCTAAAATTAGAGAAAAGTACAGTCAGTGAATATTCTTACCGGTTTCTTCTCTCTACTAATGGAAATGTGTGAAGTGAGAAAAAGGGAGCAGAGCTGACCCTATGGAACTGAAGACGGCACGGCTGCCCACAGTACTGAGGGAACCCATGACATCATACGCTATCTCCAGAGTAGCTACTAGCTCATACAGAACCCTTCAGTTAATTACAAAAAAAAAGAAAAAAGAAAAAGAAAGAAAGAAAAGAAAAAAGGAAAAAGGAAAAAGAAAAAAAAAGAAAAGGCTGTCCTTGGTATTTTTCACCTATTCCAAGTTGGTGAAAAGAAGGCAGATAAAGAGGACATTCAGCAAAATGTGAGCTAGCACAGCTCAGGGAATTTATTACCCAAGCCACACAAAGCTTGAGGCACCTCTCTCTACAATTTCTACCCACTCTGAAGTCTCTTCAGACTTCAGAAAAGTGGACAGACCCAGACAGTAAAACACAGCTGAAAGAGGAAAGCAAACTGGTCCCCAAAAAGGTGGGAAGTGATTTAAGAGGTTACTTCACACCATGTCTAGGCAGAGCTCCCCAGGCATCAGCAAGAAAAACAGTATGGCCAATATTCAAGGAAGGTGGAAAGGAGAGCAGAAGAGAGGACAAAAAGAAGGAGGGAGAGAGGAAGGAAGGAAGAAAGGAAGGAAAGGAAGAAAAAATGTAAGGGTCATGGCATAAGGAACTAAATCTAGAAGAACTTTATTCAGAGGGAAAGAAGGAAATCCTCACACAGGCTTTCTACTCTAGAAGAATGGCTTCGGTAAAAATTGAAGCTTTCAGACCGAATGATGAAACAACTGAATGGGATGAAAAAAGAGACTGCAGACTGAAGGGAACACATAGGGACCAAAGAGCATCATTTCAGAATCAATCAGTAAACTAGAGACATCAGGAAACACAGCAGACAGTTCTGAAAATGGAAGTACTTACACAGGAGAAAGGATTTTCCTACTCACTGTGAATGCAGATGAAAATAACAAAAAAATAAATTATAAGGAATGGAGATTATCCAAAATAAGGATAAGTGATGTCCCCGAAGTAGGTAACAATACAACTGCAACAGAAAGTAGACTCAAAGATAGGGCACAATATCAGCAGATTTAAAAGGGCACATGTAATGCAGAAAATTTTGACATAGAACATTCAACACCTGGATATATCCTACCAATGCTTCTGACCTATGAAGACGAAGAAAGAATTTTTAGGGATCCAGGCAGAAAAAAAGCAAATCATTTACAAAGGGTGGTCTCAGACTGCATAGAAATAGTGAATGCTAGTAAACACTGGCTGCAGAATTATAAGGGAAAGAAAGCATAATACAAGAATATTATACTCATACAATATATATTGAATATCAATGCTCACATATTATTCAATTATAAAAGTAGTAAGAGGACATCCTCATATATTAAGAACAACAACAACAAAGCCCTCAGAAATGCAGTGGCCATTCATCTTTATTAAAATAAGAACAAAAAGCAATTCACAATGAAATCTAGGCCATTAAGAGATGAGTCAGAGAATTCAGTCAGGTGCTTATACTATAGGATGGGTAAACACTGGGTATATTTTGATAGAAGAATTTATACTAAATAAACTTAGTACTAATGATTATAGAAAAGAAAGTATTATAAACATGATCAACATAAATTAATTAGAATTATTAGCTGAGAATAGGAAATGGGCAATAATGTAACAGCATTATCTTTTATTGCAAAGAATCAACTTAATATATTTTAAATTAGAATATGTAGTTTTAAAAACCATAATGATTCCAACTGTGAGGTGGGTTTTCTGTAAAGCTACTGAAGCTTAAGTTTCAAGGCTCTTCATCTACTTGGGTGATTTGCTTTTTCCCAGGGCCCAGAGGTGGGAGGGGGGTGGTCTCCACAGCAAAGCTTTCATAAGATCTTGCTTTTGTACAATTTGTAAAATATACTCTATTTTCTTTTTAAGCATTTTATTATTTAAAGTTATTTAAGTTTAGTAATTCCTTAAATCATGAATTGGGCAACAAACCAAAGTGGTATTAGCCCTACCAGTGACTTTGTTGTTTTTGTTTTTTAGTTTTTTAAATTGGAATAGAGTTGACACACAATGTCACATTAGTTTCAGGATACAACATAGTGATTCAATATCTCTATACCTTATGCTATGCTCACCCCAAGGGTAGCTACCATCTGTCACAATACCAAGCTATTACAGCACCACCGACTGTATTCCCTATGCCATATCTTTTATTCCCATGACTTATTCATTCCATAACTGGAAGCCTGTATCTCCCACTCCCCTTGACCCATTTTGCCCATCCTCCCACCCCCTTCCTTCTGGCAACCATCAGTTTGCTCTTTGTACTTATAGGTCTGATTCTCCTTTTTGTTTGATTATTCTTTTCTTTCTTTTTAGGTTTCAGAAGAGTGAAATAATATGTCTTTCTCAATCTGACTTACTTTACTTAGCGTAATACCTTCAGGTCCATACATGTTGTTGCAAATGGCAAGATATCATCTTTTTTATGGCTGTGTAATATTCCGTTGAAATATACTCCATTTCCTTAAAGAGGAGTCCTAAATTCTCAATTGTGAACTCCCACAAAATCTCAGTTCACTCCTGCTCAAACCTCTTAGCAGTTTTCATAACCATTTATCTTAATCAAAAAGGAAGATCTTTTAAGAAATAATTCTTGTAGTAAAGAAACATTTGTTTGAAGTTCAACAGTTTTAGCTTCTTTGACCTCCATTTTTTCTGCTGTTAAATATAAGAAATTAAATTTAAATGTTTCTTATTTTAAAATAGCACTTCCAGTAATATTCTACTGTTGCCATTGTTAGAAAAGTATTTCTTTTCTTCATGCAACTATTTATCAATCACTTTGCATATATTCATAGAAAGATGCTCTCAATGATTATCAGTCTCGTTACAGATGGTTATTTCTGGGTGGTGGGATTTAGGGTAATTTGAAAATTTTAATATTTGCATTGCGTACATTGAGTAATTATGATCATATATCAAAATATTAAAAATAATACAGTGATTATTTCCCTTAAAAATGCCAAGATATTAACAGATGTTACTTTGGATGGTGAGAACTAGGGAGCATTGTTATTCCCTTCTTTGTATTTTCGTGAACTTGTAGAATTTCAAAAAGCTTTTCATACTTTGATATTGCGACTCTTTCCACATCTCTTCTTTGTTTACTGCCACAACCCAGTCCGAATGATGATCATCTCTCACCTGGACTACTGTACCAGTCTTCTATGTGGTCCCTCTGTCTATTCATGCCCTGGTATCATCCTGTCTTCACAGAGCTGCAAGCGTATTCTTTCCAAAGGTAAAGCAATCACATTTCAATTCTCCATTTATTCCACACTGTTTTTAGAATAAAACCCAAACTCTTCGCCATGACTGGTAAGGTTGACCTGCAACCCCACAGGTCTGCTCTCTGTTGCCCAAACATGCTGTGTTTGTTCCTTTAGGGCTGGTTTACACATGCAGTTCCCTTTGCCTGGAAAGCTCTTTCCCCAGAATCTCTGCATGGCAGGTTCCTGCACAGCAGTCAGGTCTCTGGCTGAGCGGACACTGTCTCAGGGACACCTTCTCTGAACACATGTTTTAAAGTAGCATCCTTCCTCTTCAGGAAACTCAAGCACTTCACCTGTTCCATGGCCTTCACAACACTTATTACTACCTGAGATTATCTTCTCCATTTACTTACTTACTTGCTTTGTATCGCCCCTTCCCAACTAAATACCTGCTCTAGAGAACAAGAACCGTGTCTATTTTGTTCACTATTATATCTCCTGCCCCAAGAATGCGGACATTCAATAAATATTTCTAGAAGACAGCAGACACCAATAAATAAACCAATAAATATTTCTCAAGTGAATGAATACACACAGAGATTGTTTCCTGGCCTAAAAGGAAGGATTTTTATATGCAAAACCGTCTTTTAAGCCAGTTCCTTAGTATTCAGAATGCATGTTTCTTCAAAAAATTACAGTATAAATAACAATTAAATAATAAGGTTAGCTCACAAAAGTTTACTAGACCCACAATGAAATAAAATTCTGCATATGTGCAACAAAAATACAAGCAAATCAACATGATGAATTATCATTAGCATAGCATACAATAAAAATATTTTAATTAATTTAAATATGAACAAATGACAATTATTATTTATCTTTCATATGGGTGGAGACTTTTGTGGGTATTTTGAAAAGGACTTCAAGGCATTTTGAGGGCTGTAGAGCTTTCTGGCCCTGGGGGTTTTTTTGGTTTGTTTTTTTTTTTGGCATATAAGCTCACTTATAAAATGTACAGCTTTTGGCTCCTTTGATGACAGACATATCATTAGTACCACCCTGAATGCTCCTCAGTCATGACTTGGGTCATTGTTTTTATAAAAAATGTACAAAAGGAAAAAACAGCGGTATTCTGGAAGTCATAGGAGAGGGGACTAAGGAAAGGTATTAAGGAGTGTGTGTGATCTGAAAGACACCTGAACTAAGAGCCATGAATGAGAGGAGAGAAAAAAATCAGGGATGAGTGGTCAGGAGAAGATGAGGGAGAAGAGGTTCTCCCACTAGTGATGAGGAAATTTCAACATCCAAGACAGGTTTCCTGACCGGAGAACTTCAGGGTGGGTAAAAGAAGGGAGAGCCAGTGTGTAAACAGTGTTGAAACTTGGGAGGGACTATATATTTTTAATTTGAAGCTTTGCCCCAAATTTGGTTTGGCATGAGTGTTTATGACTAATCTACCAGTAGGGTGGAATAAATAGCATCATTCATATCAGGAGTATCAACCAACCCTTGGGAGATGCTGGGGCGGCAATGCCAGACCTTCCGTTCCCCAGGGATAGCTATACTACAAGAAAACAATTTGAACCAATTATTTTTATACTAAGTTGACAGTTAGGACAGGAAAAAAAATGCATTAAGAGCCAAGAGATACTGCATATGGTCTGCAAGTCTTTTCTGGAGAAGTGAATCATGGAGATAAAGAGAAGCAGCTTATTTTTACAGTTACATTTTATATTTCTAGAAAAATAACTACAACATGGTCGTGATTTCTAAACACAGGGAAATGAGACTTTTACGAACCTCACACAACACAAAACATACCACCTGTTGCAGCTACAACTATATGCGAGTCACTCTGAAGCCTTAATTAAATCCAAAAACAGACCACAGAACTTATGGTAACCAAAAAATTATCTTAATTGAAATATGCTAAAATGAGAGGATGCTCAAAGAGTCTAAAATACAATATTCTCCTGCTAAGAGTCTTGGTTTTAAAATGGCCACAAAAACCTAACCCTGACCGACATTAATAACTATTGTTTAAACATACAGCCAAGCAACTCTGAGATTATGCTGAGGGCACTGATCCTATCAGTCTTCCCAGGCACTGCAAAGGCAGGAGCTGGGACATGGCAAACGTGGGTATCCAGGAACACCTCAGTGCAGTCATTGATTTTCCAGAGCACAGCCTGGTGGTTGGTCCTGGGAGGTCCCTAGTTTCAGTTTAGTTACATTAATCGCAAACTCCAAAGGATGTATCCATAAAGTCATTTACAGAACTTTGTTTTGAGATTCATCTACAAACATATTGTCAAGTATTCAGTAATCAAGCAGGAGCAGAACATGCATTTTTGCTTTTTCCAGTTCAAGTTGTGCTTTGACCTTCTCTGCATTTCCTCCTATTCTCATATAAGAGAACTAGCAGTAAATAGTTCGTCTTTGCTCTGTAAATACTAAAACTAGGGGATATGGGGTAAAGACAAAAATGTTTAGGAAACTAATCTTAGAGTTTCATCTAAACAAGCTAACCTAGGCTCATAATAAAAAAGACCCAGTTTAATCATATTTTGACTTCTAAAAAAAATCTTACGATTATATGAAGAGAAAGCAAAAATCTTATGAACAAGAATGGTTTTCATCTCACACTAGAATCATAAGAAAGGTTAATTTTTACATGAAAATTACATCTACATAAAAATAGATTTCTGGAACAATGCATTATTGACAGTTATGTGGGAAGATAAATGCACTCATGTAAATGTTCTTTCTCAAGCAAATTATTAAATATATTGATAGTACTGCACTATGAAAGCAATCATTTTAAAGAATCAAATATTAATACAAGTATAAAGACTTGTATTAATATTATCAGAGCTAATGTAATCTTTAATTCAAAGAAATACGTATGCAACAATTTTTTCCCAGGCTTATTGATATACACTACTATTAAAGTCAATGGCAAACATTTATGCTTTGTTATTGTTTATTGTCCATGGAAGGAAAACATAGCCAGCCAACTGGATTCTGGATTCTGTTCACACATCTGTTAATTACTGGTGGCCTATAAAAGACCTTATACTTTGACTACTGGTATTGGCACTTGTAAATACTAAATAAGTCTGAGTCACTGCTGTAAGTCCAAAATATGTAAAAATCAAACATATCTATGGAAATATAAATGTTTCACTCATGACCATTAACGACTTTAATCAAGCAGACCTCCAAATTAATTTTGCTAATTGTTCATTCCTCCCGGGACATTAAGTGGCTTGACGGATATTCCTGTGACATGTGTTGACACTAGCATCTGCTCAGAAATAGGGACATCAATAAACTCTACCCGGTGTCTCTACACACTCTGCCAGTGCTATAAACACTGACAATGCCAAAGCATTGATTTCAATATGACATTTGCAGAACGCATCTGCCTTACATTTAGAGAAAGGGTAAAACTACTTTAAAGCCATGGCACTCAAAAGTGCTTACTCAATGAATGCTGCAATGAGAATCACTTGATAATAAACTGTAAAATATCTGCCAACATTTATAAAAGGATAATAACATCACAAATGATTATTGTGAATGCCTTTCCTGTACAGTGTACTGTCTACTAATTTATACTCTATTTGGGGCATGTAGAGTAACTTTAACCAAATACTACTATTTTCAAGAAAGAAATTCCTTAACATTTCATACCTGCCATACCATTTGCAGTAAATTAATAGACAAGAATGACTCTGAAATCAATGTATGAAATGTATGAAAAATTGGTTAAACCTGCAAACTTTTTGTTTGATTGTTAATAACAGCGATTATCATTTTAAATTGCTGACAAATAAATACATTTATACAGTTTTGTTAAAAATTCATTATTCTATAGTATCTTACTTAATATTGTACCATGCTATATTTCAAAATTATTTTAATGGAGATTTGATCTCCAAGTAGAGGCAAAACACTTTGTTCTCTCTCTGGTTCCCCTTAGCAGAACTGTAACAATGTAAGATCTCTCATTTCTGATATACTGATGAATGGTCACTATCACTGATTAAGGAAAAACTATGTTTTTATTAAAAGTGACAAAGTGCATCAAGCAAAGTAATCCCAATGCAGTAAAATTAAGTTTGGCAATTAGCAAAGGCAGGACAAAGTTCCCATCCTTGAACAAGAAGCTCTAATTCTTCACTAGTTTTTCCAAAAATCATATCTTCCCCTGCATTCTGAAGCTTCTTTGTAACATTGTTTTCGTATGACACTGTCACTAGGTCTCTCAGGTGGCTTGTATCGGTTTCAATTTCATTTATACCAGACCTGTTACTCCTTTTCTCCACTACCTGAGTCCAGGAGGATCACTGCCATCACACCCACTGCTACTCAGGACTGACAGAACAACAGAATGGAACGCTTCTGAAGAAGGCTTTACAATGGAACACTGCCAGCACAAGTCATGATAGCCTATTTTGTCACAGAGCCATCAATAGTCTGGAGTCAAATAACCAAGACACCACTGGCA
This sequence comes from Suricata suricatta, assembly GCF_006229205.1. Lineage (NCBI taxonomy): Eukaryota > Metazoa > Chordata > Mammalia > Carnivora > Herpestidae > Suricata > Suricata suricatta. Next base: position 21,451,265 of record NC_043709.1, on the reverse strand, counting down.
TCTCCTTGCCGAAGCTCATCTGCTGAGTACAAAGGACACAGGTTTCGAAGCAACCTCTAAGACGTTTTCTAATTTTCTTTCCTCTCTCTCTTCCGGCTCCACACTTCAACAGGACTCTCAGAGGAGAATTACAGACTCCCTTGGTAACTTGTGTCAACGTTCAGAAAACTCTTCAGTTGTACCTAAATTTCTTATGTTGTCCTTCCAACACTGTTTTCTGTCCCCACAGCACTATAATACTCTAAGTGTCTAAGAATCATGAAAGACCTCCAGGTTCTCATGCCTCCATTCTACAGATACAATATATTGGGTATATATATACACACACACGTGTGTGTGTGTGTGTGTGTGTAGCACTGGGACTGAATTTTTAGTCTTCTAAAACTAACATCTCAGTGGCTCAGGGAGGACAAACAATAAACTGCAGGGAGGACTAGCCTTCCTGGTCAATCTCTGAAAATGCAAAACCTTCCTGAGCTGCCCATTTGTTTTAGGGACTCATGTTTGCAGACAGCTGGTTTTGTAGAGAGAGAAAGAGGGGGGGAAAAACCCACAACTAACCAACCAGCCACACAAAAAACCGCGGCAGTGGCAGTATCCTTAAAAAACAAGTCCTTGTTTGGCTTTGGCAAGTTTTAGCCTGGAGTAAAATTACATCCAAGTTACAACCACGGAAATCGGGATTTCAACAGAAATGCTGACCCGACCTACACGGAAGCAGCAAATTGCGGGCTCCGCCGCTCCATTACTGTTCTCCGAGGCGAACCACTGGAGGTCCATGCCCACGTCCCCCTCCGATTAATCAATGTGTGAAAAACACGAGAGGGGGCACGCTCCAAACCAACCCTTCCAGTGTCTATTCTTCCTGCTACTCCTCAAAGGTGATTCAAAGCGCACCTGGAAATTACAAGGGTCGATGTGCCTTTTTAATTTTGAAGACAAATGACCTTTGGAAAATATATGCTCATGAAAGTCAAACCATTTGGAGACATACCCAGTAATTTACCGCTTCAAACTCCTCGCAACCGCGAAGACGAGGAAAGGAAAGGGAAAATGTGCCCAAGCCGAGGGGGAAAACCAATAACCAAACCACGTTAAAAAAAAAAAAAAAAAAAGCCCACCCAGTGGAGACCGCTAGCCTGGGCTGCAACAAATGCCCCTGCAAACCCTTTCGGCAGCCCTCCCGGATTTTCCGACCAGGCTTCCTCTCTGCTTCCCTGCCCCAGCTGCAGCACCACTTCTCACAGCCGCATCTCGGCGGGCAGGGGCCGTGGGCAGCCGGGGAAGCCGTGCCCCGCGCCGCCCGCTGCCATCCCGCTACTCACCCGAGCCGGTCGGCACTAGAGACGGCAGCGGCCGCGGGCTTGGCTGCGAGCCGGGATCCGCGAGGGCTGGCGGGCTCTGGCCCCCGTGGTCGCGGACATGTGGCTGGAACCTCCGCTCCCCTAGCCGTTGCCTCTGAGCATCTTTCTGGGCGCCCCCAGCGCAAGCGAGCGGCGAGGCGAGGGCGAGCGCGCCGCGGAGGG
>NC_043709.1:21409601-21449639 GCF_006229205.1 Suricata suricatta | reverse complement strand
GCGGCGGCAGCTGCGGCGGCGGCGGCGCGTCCTCCCCCGAGCGCCGTCTCCAGGGCTGCTGGCTGCGCTCTCCATTGTTCTGCCGCTGCTTCCCGGGGGTGGGCGGCTGGGGCGGTGGGAGGTGTCGGTTTAGTTGCCGGGGAGGGCTTACCAATCGGTCGGACCCTAACTGCGAGAGCGACGCGGGACCGGGCGCGGCGCGCGGGGGCTGCAGGGCGCCTAGCACCGCGGGCTGCCGGCGCGCGGGGGCTTCCTCCTCCCGCACTCGCTCCTGCTCGGCGCCGGGCGCATCCTGTGTTACTATGGATATTCTCGCTCTTCGCCGCCCCCTCCTCGCACTCCGAGAGGCCGCCGCGGCGCTAGCAGCCTGGCAGCTCCGCAGGCGCCCAGGTGACCGGCTCGGCAGCGGCAGCAGCGGTGGCAGCAGCCGCCACCGCCGCCGTCACTGCCTTCGCAACCGCTGGGGAGAGGAGGCGCGGGGGAGGGGGGGGCGGGGGAGAAGGAAGGTCCTGCTCTATTCCCGAGGCCACCTCGGGTTTCCTACCACCAACCGAGCTGCTAAGAGTTCACGACGCACGAGAGGCCACAGCAATCCTCAACTTGTGTGGACTGGTGACACCATCCGAGCGACTAGTGTTCCACCTGTCCTCGGCGGGGAATGATCAGCCCCCGGTAGACTTGGAGGGCTACGGCTAACGTTCACCCATTATCCCTGCCCCCCCCGCCCCCCGTTTCCATCAGAGTTACCATTGTACTACTACAAACAGTTGTATGAGTTTATTCTCTTTAAAATTATGCCAATTAAAAGAACACCTTACCTTAAGTGACAAGGTTTTTCACCCATTTTTTTATCCCAACAGTTCTTCCTTGCTATAAATAAAAATTATGTGTGGTTTACAGACTGCTTAATTCCATAACATTTGAATGAACATATCTGACAACCCACACACCAGTTCTTTGGTGTTCCTACTTCCAGTCAAAAGTGTGAGTTGCCCACTTAGTCTGGGATGAAAACCACAGATTCCCACAAAGGATACCCATCGGCTGAAAAAAAGGTAACAGCACCCCAACTGTCTGTGAAAAATGGTTTGGAATGAGATACTTTAAGTATTAAAGGAAATGTATAAATTACGACAAAATCAAATAGTACTAATCAATCTGAGTTTTAGGGTACTTGTAGTTTTGAACTTTAAAAGTGCACATTTATTGCTTTAAAACCAAAGAAACCAAAGACTTTGATCAACTACAAAAAATAAGCACTGAAATTGAAATGTGAATCAAGTTTTGAATAATAGGCAACATTTACTGAGCACTTATGATTTGCCAGGCACTTGCGAATTATCTCATTTCATTCTCAGAATCCATGAGGTAAGTTTCATTATTATCTTCACTTTACAGATAAAAAAATAACAGGCTTAGAGAGATCTGCAGCTAGTAGTTATGGGACAACATTTATTCCCTTAAACAAGAAACACTAAAGTCTATTGTTTTGTCTATTTTCATGACATTGTCTGCTTTTGTGACGTTCAGGTTAATGGTATACTCTGAAGCCACCCTGCTAGCAAGAGGCAGGGCGAGAATATAAACCCAGGCCTGTGACGCTCCAGAGTGCGAGCACTTCAAGTGCCATGGAAATGATTTCTTATTTATATAAGGAGTCTGTGAAGCTTTTTAATTTACAGGTTACATATTAGAGAAAGAAACAGATTGGACATGATCTACCTTCTTGACTGGGGCATGTTTGGATCGCTCTGGTTTTTGGGATAAGCACACTTTCAGTGGGTTTGGGATTCAGGCCATGTAGTTCTATCTCTCACTGTGCAACCAAACACATTAGACTTGGGGTAGAATAGATACTTTCTTGGTTTCCCAATCCTGTGAATGATTGAAGAATCACATTTACCAGGGCATGATTCTCTTCTTCTTTTTTTTTTCTTCTTTTATAGTTTATTGTCAAGTTGGTTTCCATATAACACCCAGTGCTCATCCCCACAAGTGCCCTCCTCCATGCTCATCAGCCGCCTTCCCAACATCCCCTCCCCCATCAGCCCTCAGTTTGTTTTCAGTATTCAAGAGTCTCTCATGGTTTGCCTCCCTCCCTCTCCCTATGTTCCCCCTCCCCCATGGTCCTCTGTTAGGTTTCTCCTGTTCCTTCTCTGCCTGACTTATTTCGCTTAGCATGACACCCTCAAGGTCCATCCACTTTCCTACAAATGGCCAGATTTCATTCTTTCTCATTGCCATGTAATACTCCATTGTATATATATACCACATCTTCTTGATCCACTCATCAAGTGATGGACATTTAGGCTCTTTCCAAGTTTTGGCTATTGTTGACAGTGCTGCTATGAACATTGGGGTACATGTGCCCCTATGCATCAGCACTTCTGTATCCCTTGGGTAAATCCCTAGCAGTGCTATTGCTGGGTCATAGGGGAGTTCTATTGTGAATTTTTTGAGGAACTTCCACACTGTTTTCCAGAGTGGCTTCACCAGTTTACATTCCCACCAACAGTGTAGGAGGGTAGGGAATCATTCTTTTCAGAGTATTGTTCTCTAACAACAATATTGGGCTCTATCAAAAAGATGCTGTTTATTAGCGATGAACTACAGGCTCTTTAGAAAAGAGGCACGCTCTCATTTATGTATTGTCAAGTCTTATGCACTCTGGATTCATTTGGGACCTATAGGCCTTTTTGTGTCTCTGCCACCTCTAGAGAATGATGGAAATCTAATTCTCTGTTAGCATTTGTGCTTGGCTAGTAAAAACTCTTCTGGAGGGAGCTGGGAGGGGAAGTTGCTGTCCGTGGTGGCTGGTGCTGATGCTCCATTCAGCAAAGTCAGCTCACATATGAAATACTAAAACCTGGAAATTAACTTCATTCTGGCACTAATGAAATTTGGCAATAATTTCCAGATATGTACATCAGAACATAAAGGCTTTATCAGTGTAGTCTCCCACTGGTTTGGGTAAAAACATTAAAATAATTCCGGAAGAATGACTTTTTACTCTTTGGCACTAAAATAACCCCTACTTACATAGTTGAAATTTTAGATATTTTAATGCTATATAACAGAATGAAAATATAAGAGATCATCTTCTGAAACCCTCTCATATTGTAGAAAAGGAGATTGAAGCCAAGAATGGTTAAGCCACTTGCCCAAGGACCTGCCCTAACTAGAGACAGGAGCAAAACCGTGAATTCTTACCACTTGTTCAGACACTTAACCATGATATTATGATGCCTCGGGATAGTCAATGTCAGACTTTTTCAGTAATTATACATTTTTGCTAAAAATTGGTAAGTTTACAATTTATGTTATTTAAAATACTAATAATATATAATCTGTTCTTTTACTTGGGGATCTACATTTTTTAAACACACTGGTTATTTTAAGTAATATATTATTCCTTGAAACATGAAACAATTTAGGGGAAAAAAAACTCTTATTGTACCAATTCCCAACTTCCTTATGTCCTAGTGAAAAGTAAAGCATCCATTCCAAGTCATCAAGAATGCAACCCTCTCCAACATATACTATTTATTTAAGAACAGCAATTTTATATCAGAAAGGTTTAACATTTGGGCTTCCCCAATCTCCTTTATTCTTTCTTTGCATTAAAAAATTATCCAGAAGACCATGTTGAATATTTTAGCCCATGAAGTCTAAAGATGGTGTAAGTTCTCAAAGAGATATGTAAAACACTAATATGAGTCCCTTTGTGTAGATTTAGAGAAATAAAATTACTACAATTGACTCCTTTGTTTTGATGTAGTATTATGCAGTGGTTAATTAATCTTTCAATTTTGGAATCAGACCTATGGGTCCAAGTAATAGCTATTCCATTTAACAGTTTTATAATCTTGAGTAAGTTACTAAAATTTTTTGAGTCTTAGCTTTCCAACTTGTAAAATGTATGTGATAATAACAGAAATTACTTTATAGTCTGTGGTAGGAGGAAATGAGATTACACACATGTGGTGCTCGTCTTGATGTGCCAATTTGGCCTGGTTATAGTACCCATTTACTTAATCAAACACTAATCTAGGGGTTGCTGTGAAAGAATTTTGTAGATGTGATTAAAGTCCATAATCAGTTGACTTTAAGTAAAAGAGATTATTCTAGATAATCTTATTTAATCAGCTAAAAGGCCTTAGAGCAGAACTGAAGCTTCCCTGAAGAAAAAACAGGTCTATCTGTGAATAGCAATTTCAGTCCCTGCCTAAGAGTTCCAGCCTGCCCTTCCTGATGGCCTGCCCTACAGATTTCAGACGACCTAGCCAGTCCTCACAATTACATAGTCCAATTCATTGCAATAAATCTCCTGGTGTATATCAACTACTGTTCCTCTTTCTCTGATTAAGCCCTAACTTAGAAACTTTGTTAAGTACTAACTGTAGAATCTGGCACATGATAAAAACCCCCAAAATGTTAGCTCAAATGTTTTTATAAAAACCTTTATTGTATACCCCCCACACCCACAGCATCCAGGGATGCACTTTGATAAAAATGTCTCAGAGTTCTGAAATAAAATAGGGATAGATGCCTATTTTGTTCAATGATAGAAACTATAACCAGGAAAGGATTTAATGTTTTAGTAAAATTTCCAGGAAAACAAGGGAAATGAACCAACCAGGGCTGATTTTTTTTTATCTGGAGTCATGTAGGAGAATCATGCATATCTAGTATGATGACATTTACTGGGTTAGAAAGACAATGAATAAAAAGATATGCATTCCTTTCTCAATAGATCCAGATATATTTAGCATCTAAAACTAAAAAGAACAGTTTTCATGGATCAACATGTAATTCCATGATGTAATACAAATTTATTTATGACTATTGGTCTTAAACTAACTAGAATTATACCTTTAAGAGAATGCTTTGAATTCTTGGAGGAAGAAATACTCTCATACTTAAAAATATTAAAGGAAAAGATCTCTTATTTCAATGTTAGTTTACCTTAATAGTCTACCTTGTTATATCTTAGAGCTTTTAATTTGTTTTGAGCATTTTTTAAAAATCTATTTAAAATTTTTTAATGTTTTATTTATTTTTGATACAGAGCATGAGAGGGGAAGGGGCAGAGAGACAGGGAGACACAGAATCCAAAGCAGGCTCCAGGCTCTGAGCTGTCAGCACAGAGCCCGATGCAGTGCTTGAACCCACGAACGTGAGATCATGACCTGAGCAAAAGTTGGAGGCTCAACCCACTAAACCACCCAGGCGTCCCTGTTTTGAGAATTTTTAAGCAAAGAAAAAATACTTTGAAAATATTATTTAAAACCAGGCATAGCATAAACTTACTTTCATAGAAGCTGCCTCTGTTCTTCAGAATTATGCCAGGCATACAAAACATAAAGCTGGAAAAATCTCAGGTCAGTAAACAAAGTGCAGGGAAGAATTCTCAGATATAAATAGGATTAAAAGGTGATAAGAAAGTAAGGAGAGTGAGAACCTTTTGACTTTATATCAAAGCTCTGATAACTTAGATTCCATTTTAATAAATGCACATCTTAACTCTTGTGTTTGTGTGTGTATTCACTAGAGAGAGCTGTCCCATGATCCTTTATACCACATTAATGATTTTTTTAAAAGGCACTGACATAAAAATACTTCTGCTCACTGTATCAAGATTTATTGAATGCGTGTGATATCAAACCTTGGATTCGGAGCTGAGGAACAGGAAGGTAGATTATAGGTGGATTCTGACTTTGTGGAACTCTTTCTCTAGGCAACTCCAGTTTATCTTTATCCTATGGGTTTCAACAAATATGTACCTTATTCCAGGAAAATGTTTCTATATCTCTTGTCCTGCACTGGTCTAGGCAAAATTCTTTTGCTTCCATAGTAACTTTGCTTTCTCTAATATAGCATTTATTGGTTTCTGGTAATTACTTGTTTAGTATGGATCTTCCCAAGAGATCATGAAGTCAAGGATCCTGCTTATATGACCCTTTACTTACGTTCACTCCTAATAGATATTAGGAAAATATTTGTTGAACAAGTAAAAGGAAGCTTGGGACATGTCAAAGTTTAGTTTTTCTCCACATAGACATGCAGAAATTAAATAGAATATAAATCTGGAGCTCATGAGAGAGGCGAGGACAAGAAATACAGATTTGCTATCAGCTGATTTCCTGGTAGTTGGAAGGCTTGGGAGTGGAATGCCATCAACTATAACTACATGTAGAATTATCAAAGAACTCTGGACAGCTCCCACATTTTCCATTTTACATGGTGGGATGAAACGTGACCCACTGCTAGGCTAGAGAAGTTTTAGAAAACCCTATCCCCAAATAAATCTTTTCAACCATGTGAACAAATTCCTAATAAAAAGGCATTTCAGAACTAAGCTATTTTAAAGATATGAATATGAGTTTAAAATCATGATATTGTGGAACCTTACTTTTCAATAAAGTAGAGTGTAGAAAGCAGGGTGTTGAATTTTGGGAAAAAGAAGTTGGTGCATATAGATAGGAAGCATGGGACACGAGGCAGAGAGAGAGAGTCTGTGTAGTGGGGAAGAAACAGGATCAAGGAGTCCTACAGGAGGCAGGCGTCAGGGAAGGCTCTGAATAGTGAGCGTGTGTATGTGTGTGTCTACTCATGGGCTGTGTCTGCCATAGAAACAGAACGATTCTTCCTAACCTCAGGGCTTATTTGTCATTAATGAGATAAATAAGGGATAGGCTGACTTCCACTGGTCATAGATTTTATTATTTTTATTGCACGATCATACTTTTGCTATGGAAAAAAATTTCTCTATTTGGATAGCAAATTTAAAACAGCTTATAGACTTCCTATTAACCATGGGCATATTTACAGATCTAACTACCAAGCTAACAGAACCCAGAGTGAGCAGAAGGGATTTACACTTTTTCCTGAAGGCAAGCAGGCTTGGAATCCTGGGGGAATGAATGTAAACAGGGAGGCCCATCTGCCAGGAATGTTCTGCCTCAGTCTTCTGAATTAAGACCTAGGGACTTCTTTTGGATGTTAACTACATTCAAGGCCTGTGCCACATACAGCTCCACTGAGCCATAGCTAAGACATTCACTTGCAGCATTTGCTTACAGCCCACTGGGAGTCAATTCCAGCCCCAGGACACAAGTGTTAAATACTTCATCCTTCTAACACCTTTAACCAACAGCACAGCTGTGCTCAACACGCGCAGCAAATTACAAGGTTAGCCAGGAGACCGTAAGGCTCCGGTAGCCTGATCTGGATGTCTGTTTCACTAAGTGGGCATATATTCCAGACTTCCCAGGGCAACCCTTTTTAAGCAAGTGAGACCGTGAGATATAAATTTTGACTCAGAAAAATATGGTTTATACCACCTGGGACACTATACTTCCCATCCTTTTTTTAAAATTTTTTTTAATATCTTTTATTTATTTTTGAGAGACAGAGAGAGACAGTGCGAGCAGGGGAGGGTCAGAAAGAGAGGGGGACACAGAATCTGAAGCAGGCTCCAGGCTCTGAGCTAGCTGTCAGCACAGAGCCCGATGCGGGGCTCGAACCCACAAACTGTGAGATCATGACCTGAGCCGGTTGCTCAACCGACTGAGCCACCCAGGCGCCCCTATACTTCCCATCCTTAAGGAGGTAGAATGATGTAGAGAAAAAGGCCATAGGCTCAGACCTGGGTTCAAATTTGACTTTATCACTTAATACTTAGCAATAGTAAATATTTACTTATTGCAGTCTGCTTAATCTTGCTGTGCCTAAGTTTCTGCATCTGTGAAATGGGGATAATTGTGCTTTAAGGATTAAATGAGCGCACCTACGTAAATATCTAGCATACTACCTGGTGCACAATAACATTAATTATTCAACCAGAGAATTAAATTCACCTGGCATTAATTCATAGGTCTTTGGAATCAAGAGGTCACTCTAACTTACCAACTCAACTGATAACCAAGCTCCTTCTCCTAGTACCTCTGAGTGTGCTTCTCAGCTGTGTAAGTGAAGAAGAGCTCATGTACCCGGAGATGGACAGAAACTTTTTCTAATGCAGACTCATAAAAAAGATTATTTTTTCTCCACAGGCTTTTGTAGAGGACAAGACAGCCTATCATTTGATGGTAATTATGTATATAATTATGCTAATTCCCCAGCAGTGTCCATTAAGTGTGTTAACATATACTAGAGGGACAAAGTAAGAAAGAATGACATACAAATAGTAAAAATAATTTTTGGTTGAAATAATTGAATCTTAGGATAGGAAGTTGTGGTTGATGTCCACTGTTTTTCTTGCTCAACACTCAGTTCCTTCTATTTCTGTTAGCAATAGTCTGTTTTTTCATTGGAGACCCACTTCTTCAGTCCTCAGCCATGAAATCCTAGAAAATCCTAGAAGAGCTGGTCTTGGAAAAGATACATGATCCACTGGCCAGTCAAAGGATTTTGTCACTCAGTCACAGGGGATCTTTCAGGGAAGGTCAGAACCAGAACTCTGCTGGAATACTAGGAAGAGAAGCTCTCTTTTCACTGAGGTTTCTGGGTTGGTGACACTGACATTGACAGAGTGCTGGCCTTAATGCCTGGTGCCACCAAGGGCCATCTGTGGAAAAGGTCTGCCTAAAAGTAAAGAGAGTGCAGAGGAAAGCAGAGCAGTGTCACAGAATGAGAGACTGAGTGATTCCAGTGATAGGTTTCAAAGCTCTTTTAGTTCTGCCTAAAAGAAACCTCTGGATTTTATCTATGTGAGCAATAAATTCCTTGTTTTGCTTTAGCCATTTTGAGTTGGGTTTCTGACCCTTGTAACTGAAAGCATCCTGACTTATTCAGAAGTGAACTAAAATACAATTAATGCTGTTTGAATCTCTTCTACAACTTTTAATGAAGAGTCATTCAACCAGGACTTGGACTCTTCCAGTGCTAGGGGGTTCATTACCAATTGAAGAAGCATATCCTATCCTTGGGGCTTTTGCTACCACAAAAGACTTCCTTATACTGACCCAAAACTTTTTTTTCTGAAACATCTGTATCATTACCATTTATTTTGTACCTACCAGGGTACCAGGTGTGATGTTATGCTAATATATGTAAAAATTTTTTATCTCATGTAATTCTCAAAACAACCTGATGCTATAAAAATTATTTTGAAAGAAATCCAGGTCACAAGTGATAAGGGACCGAATGAAGCAAGGGCTGTGGAGATGGGGATAAAGAGGATGAAGATGGGCCAGAGATAGAAAGGTGTGGCATCTCAGGGACCTGTTGACTGAATGGAGGGTGATAGCAAGACAGAAGAGTCTAGGATGACCTCCAGGGATTAGATAAATGGTGAAGAAAGTAGGGAGGGCAACTTGGGTGGGAAAAGATGAAGCTTCTGTTCATTATCTCAACAGGTGCAAAAAACTAAGGGGGTCAATGACAGGGTCATGGGACAGTTCTATAAATTTTAAAATACTTTAATGGGATCAAGTTTAGTGTTAATTAAGGAACCATCAAGAATATAACTGGATGTACAACAAAAGAAATATTTTTAAAGTATATGCAATGTTTTCCATAGCCCTTTATCACACAAGTGCATGTCAGAGTAACACGCTATGTTCAGCCCTCAAGACTGGTTTCTGTCCTCTCTTCTCCTGCCAACACCCTCAGAGGCAGAGGAGAGGAGGCAGAGAACTCAGCATGAGGATGCAGAAGAGTTTCTCTGAGCCTTGGGTGCCAGGAATCCAACCTTAAGTCCAAAAAGTAGTGCATACCTATGGAAGAGGCTTCTGGGGATGTGAAAGAGACACGAAGGGAAGAAGCACATTTCTTGTTTACTCTGGTTATATAGATACATGTTTTTAAAGTAACCTTACATCCAATATGAGGCTCAAATTCACAAGCCTAAGATCAAGAGTAAACACATTCTACGGACCAAACCAGCCGGGTGCCCCATCTAGCGTACCTACCATGTGCCAGGCCTTTATACGCATTATTACCTCAGCAGTGCTGGAGGCTTTTGTTATTATGTTAGTACCACTTTTTTCTTCCAGATAAAGAAACTGTGGAGGCTCTGAGAGGCTAAATAATTTTTCCAAGATCAGACAACATTAGAATTAAATCTGAATGTATGGCTCTGAGATCCATGATTTCTTCATTATGCCATGATGTTTTGTTAATTAACAAACAATTATAAGATGCTTTCTAGCTGACAAAATATACATACAGCCTATTTTAATTAATCCTTGAAACAATAACCCAGAGATTGGTATTACTAATATTATTTTTATTTGATAGATGAGGAAACAGTCTCTGAGAGGTCCACTGACTTGCTCAAGGTCACACAGCTGGCAAGTAGCATAACAATGGCTAGAATTCAAAATTCCTAACTCCCAGTCTTAGGCATTCTCCCAGGACACTGCAGCTGCTGCAGCAGGCAAGCTGCTATGAAGTGGGACTTTGTCAGAACGGTGGTTGATAACAGCTTTGCTTTAAAACATTCTCTCTTGCAGAGCAATGCCCAGCTTGACACTCAATGGTGGGGTCTGCTGCTGCTCTCACTGGCTCACAAGAGAAAGACCCCAGGAGAGAAGGAATGCAGGCTCCCTGAATTTTCTGATGGGAGCAGAAAGGCGGTTGGGAGTGGGATGCTCCTAAAGAAACTTCAGCCACTCCCTTTCTATTGAACATTAGGGCAGGGTCTGTAGCGCAGTGCTGAGAAAATCCACTCTTTCTGCTAGGTCTATATACCCTGTCAGGACCTAGGATGGATGAACCAGAGTACCCCTGGGGCAGAAATAGCTCTCTGGGTAGAAGTAACGTGGGAAGCCACATTAACTCTTTCAGGACATTAGGCTATCATTTGGTAAATTACTACTTTGCTCTAAATGGGTCCCTGGTGGGTATGGAGGATTAGAATGTTTTAATTTGCATTTTTTCCTTCTCTCAGCTGCTTTTCCAATTATGATGTAGACCAAGAAACTGTATAATAACTGGGTTATTCTGGATCACTGGATGCTCTTATAAATATCAAAAATGCCCCTGCAGATCTGCTATATTGAAATGTATAGAATTTAATCTATGCATAAGGTGTATAAGATGTGAGGGCTACAGGACTGACCAAGGCAGTGGGACATCCCTGAGATTGAAATTCTGAGCTAATGGGAAGTGTGTGACAGGGAACCCCGTGTTCCTGAATGCCTGGGGTGGTGGGTGGAGGGAAGCAGATGCTGAGGCAAATTCCAGGGTGGGAGTCCCTTTTTCCTGCTTAGCAGGATCTGAGGAGGAGTCAGGGTCTCTGCCTTGACATATCTATTACAAGGGAGGTTTGTGGGGAGGGCAAGGTTGTTCCCTGGAAACTCTGCTTTCACCCGATCACTGAGAACGGGGGACCCCTGTCAGTTGAAGGACCTGGAAACAAGTTTTTCTCCCTGGGGGAAAAGCAAATGTTTCATAGCTCTCCTGAAGCTCCATATCTCCATAGATCAATGCTCTATGATTGGTGGTCTTGTAATTCCAAATACTTTTAACTTAGGATTTGTGTTTTGTAAGTGAAGTCTGATGGGACCATGGACCATGTTGTGGGGCTTAGAACCTCAGCTCACATTGGGTCCTGCCATCCTGGGATGAATTTTTGGCTGTCTGCTCCCTGCTGCCCAAGGCACTGCCTGCTTATGCCCTCTCTGGCTCACCATTGCTCTTTGCCTGGGATAGCAATTAGGTGGCATTAATGGGGCTAGGGAGAGGCTAGCCTTCTTTCAGCCCTTACCATCCTCCTTCCCCTAATGGTGGCGGGTAGCCTTGGTGTGGAATGTCACCTGCCCTATGGCTTTTGGGATAAGCAAGGCAATAGCCATCCTTGCCTTGAGCTGCAGCTCATGATGTATTTGGTGGGTGACATGGTAGATGACTCCCAAGGGCCTCTCACTTGCATCCAATCCAAATATCAAACACCTACTGGCCTAGAGACTGTCATCCCTTGGTGGGAGGGGGTCACTTATCTGCCATAGGTTGTGGTCATGGGCCCGTGGAGAGGGGAGCCTGCCTTCCCTGCCCCTGGCCAGGTTTCACATTTTGCTTTTGTACTGGGTCCTGAAAACTCTGCAGCCAACCCTGTTGTTGACATTCATTATGCTACCATCAAGTTAGGCAGGACAAAGGTATTGCTACTATTATGTCTACTGCTACTACTACTTCTGTTACTGGAGGTCCCATTCCTTGCCTTGACAAAATGCCACCTTATTTGGTCCTCATAACAAATGTATGAGCTAGAGCTTATACATTGGAGTGGTCCCCAACTCCTGAGTTTTAGTTTTCTCTTCTGTAAAACTGAGAGAAGACTACCTTCTCAGGGACATCGTGTAAATGGAGTAAGATGCTGTGTGTATAGACAGACGGGGGGACTAGTATTCACCTGCATTACTATAGCGCCACATTTGTTTGGAAGAAATATTTTGATAAGCTCTGTGAGGAAAAGGGTGAAACTTCTCCATAGACGTACTCAGGGAACTCAAGAAGGTCGCTCAACCTCTGCACTTATGATGGAGTTTGCATTGTTCTCAGGAAGAAGGTGATAAAGAGGAGTCACTGAGGGCAAAGGGTTTGTTGCGGAAAGTGACCACATGCCATTTAGAGATCAGAAATATTGAATGAAGCTTTAAACAAATTGTTTGTTCTGGGTTTATGCTGTAAACACCCTCACCTTCCCATCATCATGAAATCTTCAGTAAGGACTAAGTAACTGAGTAACACTTTTGTGCATGATTAGATTAATGGGGGTGTCTCAAAGAAGTATTGAGGTTCTTATCCATGTTGGCACAAATGAAAACAGACAGCATGTATGGGTGCCTTTGCCAGAAGAAGAGTATAGAGTTGGTGCTGGGTTATCACATTATTCTTTGATTGTTTCCTCTGGATGATTTCAGTTTTTGTTCAGGCCATGCACTTTGAGGGGCATAACAGCAGCTCCATATATTTTGTTTAGTTTGTATTTTTCCATGAGTCCCACCATCAGGCTCTGCACACAAGAGACACTTGAATGTTGAGGGCTGATCAATATTAGTGGTAGCCTAGCATAATCATTTCAACAACTTTTTGATGTAGGAATTGGTGTTTCCAGTTTACAGACAAGGTATCTGAGGTGCAGAGAGGGCAAGAAACTTGCTTGGGTCACACAGCTACTAAATGGCAAAACAGAGATATAATACCATGCTTAGTACTTAGTACTTAGTAACCTCTCTGGTCAATGAAACTTTAGCAGACTCTCTAGTTTTGGTGTCACATAAACAAAACATTACACATTGTGTATATTTTTAAAACCCCACTGAAATCAGAAGAATAAGATAAATTGATTTTAAACATATTACTAGCAAAAAAAAGTAGAAAGGGGGAGGAAGAACAACATAAGAAAAAAATAGCATAACTTAGTTTAGTTATCCCTTAGATAATTGTAGGGTTGTACTGATATTACTCATTGTACTCTAATGACACCAAAAAGGAAAAATATGCCAGATCGATGCAACATTTATGCAAGCAAAGGCTGCCCCAAATGTGTCTGAAAGCATGGTTCTTCCTCCAGCCAAGTCAAGTCCAAAGGAGCACATGGATAATTGGCTACAGCTACCCTTTAAGCAAGTGCCAGCTCTCTCTGCTCAGGCTGATACATTTCTAAACCTCAGGGAGTCAGGAATCAGCTGCCAGCAGCCAATGGGCTTCTGAGCATTCATAACCAGACCAGGTGCTGATCCATCAAGCTAATTAGCAGCCTGTGGGCCACTGTTAGCTGGGAAGGTAGAGGTTTTTTAACTTTTCCTGACAGACTCCGGGCCTATCTGTGCTTTTGAACAAGATATGATCACAAAGTACTATCGGCAGAACCACAAAGGAAAAACAAAGCATTTAGAATTCAAAGGAGGGAGGCTAAAAGGAAATATAGGTTTGCTTTAAATAAGATGAGATATTAACAAAACAAAGGAAATTAACTTTCACACACACAGTGTATGAATAGTGATTCTCCCATTTTATATATCTTCATTTTACTTAGCATAGCATCGTTACTGCAGAATGGTCATTTAACAAATGTTTGCTCTTAGTGACAATAATATTTAAAACAAATAATAAAAACGGACAAAATGACAGAACTGTAAAGAAGCAAAACATATAGTGTATTGATACTTGAAATGCATTTCATCATCAAGATCCCAAAAGAACAGAAGAATAAAAATTAGCTTCAATGGGAAATACAGGGAACATGTTGAATGTTCAGAAAAACAGAAAACTTAATTAGGAGATGGAATACATCAGAAATAGTGTCACTGCAAACTATAAAGCAATGTGTAAACCAGCAGAGGGAAGAATTCAGTTAATTTTAATAAATTTGTAGAAACTTATTATAAATGGTGCATTTAAATTTAGTTTAAATGTGATGATCAAACAGTAAAGTAGTAATGATTAATGGAGCCACAATGATTCCAAATATCTTCATTGACAAAAGACAAGTATTCTACGACTAATCAGTTCAATATTTCTTGACTTTAGTGTTGTTTTATCATGGATCCAATAATCACCAATGGAGCAGTGCCAACATAGGATTTGGAGATATGAAATAACAAAGAAGCATCCTAGTCCTTGAAGTAGCCAAATCTGAAAATCAGACAGAATGCTAAGGCAGAACACTGGCAGGAGTCTTAAAACACAGAGGTAACATTTATGGAGATGTCTGCACGAGCTCTCTGTCAACATATGGAGAATTGAGGAAGGGCTACGGGATTTCAATGACACCCCCATCACCACCATCTGGAGATAAAAATCCCGCAGTAGATTTTCTTTTAACTGTGATATCTTACTGATGAGCTTTATATTAATGACAAGATCCTAGCCAAAGTTCCCTTGGATTACTTACTATAAAACTATTTACTGCTTGGTTCTGAGGTTAAAAAATGGATTTTTGCCTTTGTAAAGAAAAGCTGTCATTGTTTTTGCAGAATCAAAGAGTAGAGATAATCATACTGAGATGATTCCAGAATCTTCAGGGACCTAAGGAAAGCATTACACTGCAGGGGAGGTTTGGATATACTAGCTGTAATGTAAACTGTGCTGCCCCAAGTAGCTAATCTACATGTTGAGATTATGAGAGCAAACCTCCCTAAATATTTGCTAAGTTAAAACATAGGGAATGGTTCCTTAGGAAGAGAAGGAGCATGAGTTGGATTACTTCTGCTGTAAGAAATTAGTGTACTTCCTTGGACTATAATCAATTTCAGGATTGTGGTCTTTTAAACAGAAGATAGCAGTTTATCCAGGGTCAATGATCTATTGGATTCATGCCAAATGAGAATTCTCCATAACGCTTCCTACAGTCTTGTGTGTGTGAAGCAGATGAGGTCACCAGTCTGCTCTATGGTTGGCCCCATAGGCCTATTATTATTGCCTTAGAAAAGCAGCTCCCTTACCTCCTACCCATTGCCACAAACTGTCTCCCTATGGTTTGTTCAGAGCCAACCTTCAAGTTCTTCCTGTCTAAGAAATTCTTACCAGCAAAGGTAGAAAGAAGCCTGTGATCTTGACTATATCTACCTCTCCAGCCTAAACTATGGTGTCTCCTCACTTTAACCCTTTGATGCGCTTCCAGGGCCTGGGGTGGTTTGTTTTGTTTTGTTTTGTTTTGTTTTACCTATGGGATTCTCTCTGCCTTTAACATCCTTCCACCAGTTCTCTACCTGGGAAACTGTTCTTCCTGTATGTGTTACTTCCTCCTGAGAGCTATCCCTGATAATAACAGCAAACACTTAGTCCTTGCTTAGTACTGGGCACACTTCTAAATGCTTTATTAAGCACATTTCATTCCCCCCAGAGTCCTACTAAGTAGGTACTATTATAATCTCCATTTTAGAGATAGAGAAACTGAAAGGCAGAGAGATTAAGAAATTTATTCAAGGTCACTGGTAAGTGGTGGAGCTGAACCAGAGCAGTCAGGTTCCTGAGTGTCTGTCTCACCACTACTTGAAGTAAAGGAGTCCCTTGTGCTTGCCATGGTAGCCCTAGCCACGCCACCAGAGAACTAACTACCCAGCACTGCAGTCATCTTTACCAGCTTCTCCTCTTTCCGTGCGCTCAAACTCCAATTAATCCTTCAACACTCAGCCAAGAAAACATTTTCTTTTTTCCCTTAAGCCTTCCTGATCCTGCTCCCCAGCAGAGCGAGGGGCATACTCCACTGTCCACACTGTGCTTCTCTGTGCTAGAGCACAAGACCACATGTCTGTGTACTTGTTCATCATCTCCATTAATCCATAAACTCTTTGAAGGCAGGGGTGGTCTGAAATGTTGTGATAGATAACATAGGGCCTGTAGAGAGCTGTTACTTACTAAATATTTATCTGTTCAATGGATGGACCCTTGTGCTGAGAAGTCTCCATTTTGTGACTGGTTTCCAGCTCTCACAGCAGATTAAGGACAAAAAGAATTTGATCAAAAATCCTGGGGGAATCATGACCAATGCTTAACTCCAGTTCAGAAAGAAGCAAGACTATTTATAGCTCAGGGGCTCAACATTACAGGACCTGGACTTAATTTTTCCTCACAGCTTCGGTTTGTAGAACTCTAGACTGGAAGGGCCCTTGGAGATCATTTAGTCCAGGCATCGCAAGCCTGGGTGGCCTCGAGATACATTTTATTTGACAGTTATTATTATTTGTTTCTATTTTTATTAGAATACCTTTAGGCAGGACATTTCCTCTTTATTTCTCCACCTTCTGTACTATATCCTATCATAATGTACCACTTCATGATTTATATCATCCACCTCATCCTTCAAGGCATGTAAGTGTGAAATATCACATTTTAGTCCAAACCAGTTCTGTCCCCCTTTACAGTAAAACTCCTCAAGGCTGAACCTGTGGTCTCCAGTTCTCTCATTAACTTGTTTCCAATCAGGTGTCACATCCACTGATGTATCAAGATGACCAGTGGCCTCCATGTGCTAAATCCAGTTTCCAGGACTGACCTGAGTCCCCCCTCCTTGACTTTCAGGAACATAACTTTCCTGGTTTTCCTCTCACTTCTCTGGCCTTTCTTTCTCTGCCTCCTGTAATTCCTCCTCATACTCTTGTCCTCTAAATATTGGATGGCCCAAGGTGCAGCCCTTGGACTGTTTCTTCTCTCCATCTCCTCTCACTCCCTTAATGAATAAATGAGGGAATTAAGTTTTCCAATGAAAAAAACCCACTGAATCCCAGGGAGGGCAAGTAGCTCTCCCGGAGCACACAGTGTTAAACTGGCAGAACCCACATCCAGCTTTCTTACCTCCCCATCTAGCTCTCAGCCACGACATCCTGATGCAACTTGTCTGTCAGGTGCACTGACTAACACTGTGCTGAGAAGGAAGGAGATCTCTCGAGTTCTCTTGCCATGTCTTGGGTCTCATCCTTTCTGCTTTCCTACTTAATACCCCCTGCATCATCACATAGCCTGGGGAAGTCATGGATGAACAATTATTGATGTGTCTGCTAAGTGTTCTGATTTCCTCCCAGAGGAAAACCCTGTGCATGATTCTTCCATTATTCAGGAAGTAACAAAAGTTATAGTCATAATATGTAAGAGAAAAGAATGATTCACTGCTGAGCCACTGAGCCACAGGGAGCAATCCAAGGTTTAGAGTAGACAATCAGCTAAGATAAGTCATGATGATGTCACAGTGGAATATACAAATACCTCAGTGGGCTGATCCAAAAGAACATGAAAATTAAATCAGCTTGCTGCTGAGCGCTCTTCCACATCCATGAAGACCTGCTCTCCAATCTGACAGCCACATTTAAGGAGAGGCAATAAAAGGAGGTGGCAGGAGGTAGCAATCTATCCAATGTACTCCATGGAGAGAGAAATGATTTCAAACTGCTACTGAGTAAATGAATATAGTCCCATAGAAACATTCTGAAAGAGGTCAACCATGTTTGGATACTGTTGGACCAATAGGTCAAGTATAGTGTTTTCTTTCCAGAATGGAATTATAGTGTGACATTGGGCATGAAAAATTGATGAGGGCCACTGGATAATATTACAAATATTTAACAGAATATAGACAGCATAGGCCATCAAAGGCCAGCAAGGCCTTATCAGTACATGGTAGTTGAACATGGTTCTTGGCAAAACTCAATCAAGCTGGCATAGCACAGATGCTCTGAAAGTCTCTGGACCTCGGTTTAGTTTCTTCATCACAGAGTGACGTGTCTCCATGTTGTTATAAAGATTAAAAGAGTGTTTGTGAAAATGCTTGTACATATCAAGTCTTCAATAATAATCACAGATATTTATATGTCCTTATTATATAATAGGTATTGGCAAATGCTAATTTACTTAATCCTTAGAACAGCCCTAAGATTCAACTATCATTATTGCCATTTTACAGATGGAGACACTGATTTATAGGGAGCTTAAGCAACTTTCTCAATGTCACACGGTTAACAGGTGGCAAGGATCCCAGGGGCTCAATCTCCCCAATGCTACACTCAAAAAAGGTGGTTTCTTCCCTCACATCCTATGCTCCAGAAAGCAAGTGTTCCTGCAAACCAAACCAAAGGTTCACTGACTTGGTCTCAGTTAAAGGAAAGTGGACAGTACATCACTGTCTGGTGGTCAGTAATTTAGCCCATCTGTCTATCTCTGCTTAGCCTGCATATGCATGAAGATAGTAAAAAAAAAAAAAACCCAAAAAACAAAAAACAAAACAGTCAAATTAATACAAAAGGTAAGATCACAGGTTTGAGAGGTTTTTGTTTTGTTTTCTATTTGGTATCAGCTGAACTACTCTAAGCATTCAGGGTTGAAGAGTTATTTATCACAGTTAATGAATCTCATGGTAACATAAATGTCTTCCAGCTCTGAGATTAGTGAGTGGCTCTTGTCTGGGGACCACTTAGTGAAGCAAATCCTGCATGAACAAAAGACCCATGAGATTTGGGAGAATGAGGAGGGGAGAAGGGAGAGAATGAGCATTTGTTGAGCAGCTACCCTATGCCATGCATCACACTAGGTGCTTGACCCTCATTATTTCCATTAATTCTCATAACAACTCAATCATCAACAAACACTTATTGAGTGGCAGGCCCTAGCATTGTGCTGGGATTACCAAATTGAATAACTCATGGTCCCTTGCCCTTCTGAGTAAAATGAAGAAAGAAAACAAGCAGAGTAGCCATTTGAGTTCAGTGTGATGTTTGGTGTGAGTACACAGAGGAGGTGGAATTAAATGGGCCAATGTGGTACTGGCCCTGTTTATGGTTCCTCGCAAAAGACTTTTTCCTGCTGGGGCAGCTGTGTTCTGGGCTAGGTGATACTATCACTGCTCCTCTGTGCTGCTTTTCCCACCTCTAACAGAGGAAGCAGTACATTGGCTAAGTGAGCAAGAATCTCTCCCCTTAGAAGTTTACATTTGGAGGCAGAGAAAGAAGTCAGAGATTGAGTTGTAGGGATAGAAACTGATCAAAAGGTGATCAAAAAGGAGTCTCAAGTAGAGTAGAAGGAAGCCGGTGGGACCAGGGGCAAGCAGAAGTGCTACATAAACAGGCTCTGAGTAAACAGAAGCTGGAAGGCACACAAAACACTCAGTAGTGTGTCAAGAAGCTAATTGGTAGCAGGAAAAGGATG
Organism: Suricata suricatta; assembly: GCF_006229205.1. Lineage (NCBI taxonomy): Eukaryota > Metazoa > Chordata > Mammalia > Carnivora > Herpestidae > Suricata > Suricata suricatta. The sequence continues at coordinate 21,430,052 of NC_043709.1, read as the reverse complement.
GATTGAAGGAGAGTGTACTGTGATGTTATGTACCACAATTTATTAAGCCATCCTCCTAATGTTAGACCATTTTCATTTTTTCTGTATTACAAGGAATCCTATGATGAATATCCTCGTGTGCCAATAATTGTAGCATTTCTGATCATTTCCTTTAATGTTTGCGGATCAAAGGCTATATACATTTTAAAACCCCTGTGACAGTATGAATCCTTTTCCACAGAAAGGATTTCCCTCTCCTTTCAGTGATAAATGAAAGATTCTATTTTAGTACATTCTACCAACACTGAATCTTGGTCAATTAACCATTAAAATTTTTATTTTCTCAATTATTTACATATTTTTCGTATGTTATGGGGCATTTTTATTTCTTCTTTTGTGAATTGAACTTCCTCATGTCTTTTGTTCATTTTGTCCATTAGAGCATTTATATTTTCCTTATTGTCTTATAAGGACTCTTAATATAACAAGACCAATGTTCACTGACATATTTTGCAAATGTTTCCTCATACTTTGCTGTTTACCTCTTAATTTTTTATTTGAAGTGCAGAAATTTTATATATTTCAAATATAGTCATCTTTCTTTCTTCCTTCTTCTGAGAAACTATTTTCTCCCTTTTAGATCAAGAAAATACTTGGCTCTGGTTTTTTCTATTAGTTTCAAAAAAATGTTTTTGCTTTTACATTTAATTTTTTCCTTCATTTAAGGTTTATTGCAGTGTATGTGAGTCTTCATGAAGGAAAAATTTTAAAACTAAAAAAATAGAATTGTGTCATCCTCTTTCAGAAAGATCTCAGTTGTGTTAATGCTTGTTCTCTTAGCAGACGCAATCATCAATGAATTTCAATAACCAACGCAATGAATTGGGCACACACAGTCCCATTTAAGCACATAATGAGGGAGGGTACGGGATCCAGGATGGGGATGTCATCATTTGTGTGCTCTGTACAGGACCTACTGAGTAAGAAACTTACTTTAGCTCTTACAAAGAGTCAGAAGCCCTCAATTCTTAAGCTGCATCAGTACCGATTTATAAGGGGACACTTATACATACTCTACCTCCTGGACACCAACACCCACTTTTCAATTGCCTGTCTTTCAAAACTATCTAATTAGATTTCTTTTAAAAGAGAACACTTTGGCATTTGGGAGAAATTTTTCTTTTCTTTTCTAGTTTGTACTTATTTTAATACCCAGGGCAACTTCAACTTACATTTTCCCAAGGTCTTTTTCTTTCTTTCTTGTTTATTGAAGTATAGTTGACACACGATGTTATATTAGTTTCAGGCATACAACATAGTGATTCAACATGTCTACACAGTATGCTGTGCTTACCACAAATGTAGCTACCATCTGTCATGGCACAGCCCTATTACAAAACTATTGACTATATTCCCTATGCTGCATCTTTCATCTCCATGACTTATTTATTCCATAACTGGAAGTTTATACCTCTTAATCCCCTTTATCTATTTCACTCATCTCTTCCACCCACCTCCCCTCTGACAACCACCTGTTTGTTCTCTGTATTTAAGAATCTGGTTTTTTGTTTGTTTTGTTTTTTTAGTTTCTACATGTAAGTGAAATCATATGGTATGTGCTTTCTCTTCTGACTCATTTCACTTAGCATTATTCCCTCTAGGTCCATCTATGTTGTTGCAAATGGTTAGATCATCTTTTTTATGGCTGAGCGATATTCCATTATATATGTAAATACACACACACACACACACACACACACACACCGTATTTTCTCTTTATCCATTCATCTATTGACAGACACTTGGGTGGCTTCTGTACCTTGGCTGTTGCAAGTAATGCTGCAATAAATACAGGGCTGAGGGTCTTTTTCAAAGTGTGATGATTGGATAGAAGTTGATCAGGGAAGTAGTTGGCTTTATTTTTAAAAATATGCCATTGTGAATATATTTAATATAATAGCAAGATCAAGAGGAGAGTAAAAGGTAGGGGAACACTCTCGGGAGTGACCATACTATGGACTTTCTATTTCAACAATGGGAAACTTCAGGAATTGGGGAACATCTACCAGCTTAATACCCAATTCTCTGAAAGTAGTGATGTATTAGTTTGCTAGGGCTGTCATAGCAAAATACGACCAGTTGCTTGTCTTACACAAGAGAAACTCATTGTCTCACAATTCTGGAGGCCAGAAGTCCAAGATGATGTGTTGGTAGGATTGGTTTCTTCTGAGGGCAGTGACTGAAACTCTGCACCATGCTTCTGCCTAGCTTCTGATGGTTTGGTGGTAATCTCTGGCATTCCTTGGGTTGTAGAAGTGTCACCCTGATCTCTGCCTTTGTCTTCACATGGTATTTTCCCTCTCTTCATGTCTGTCTCTAAATTTCTCCTTCTTCTAAGGACACTAGTCATATTGGAGTAGAGCCCATCCCTGTTACTTCATTTTAACTCAATTACATCTGGAAAGATCCTATCTCCAAATAAGATCACATTCTGAAATAGTGGAGGTTAGGGCTTCAACATAGGAATTTGGGGGAACATGATCCAACCCACGACAAATGGGTAACCACAATAATTATTGTACTAATTACTCTGATATATTGGATAGAATATGGGCATCTCAGAAGACAAATTGAGTTTCAATCCTGGCTCTTATTAGACCTGAAACTTTGGGAAATCTCCCTTAACCCTTTCCTCAATTGTAAAAAAAAAAGAGCTGGATAATGGTAAGGATTTATTCATCAGTTCACCAAATGCTATATACTTAGCATTCAACTCTATGTTAAATGCTCAGTATATAGTACCCATCCGACATGTGTTATTTTTCTTTACTTACACATGCTTGAATTATTAGAATAATCTGAGGGATAATAGTACTAACCTAAGTATTAGTAAATGACATTAAAAAGCAATGGAAATACTGTATTTTCATTAAATTTTTTTTGTTGACAGAATGTGTTTCTATATTTATGATACAGCTACCTAAATTTGACAAGCTTTTAAATATATTTGATTAGTTTTTTTTGTTTTATATTTTGCTGTTGTAGAGAGATGAAGTTGGAAATTCTTGGTACCCTTTATCACTTAATGACTCTCCAGACTTTCAAAGAAACAAATAATAGCCTGGACATGTAAAATGATTACAATGGATTGACCCATGTCTTTTTCTTAATATAAATGAAATTATAACTATAAATTGCTTATGTGAATTTATGTTTACTTTCTGGAATGTGTGATCCACTTTGAAACCAAGTAAAAGATCATGAATCAATACTTCAAGAGGATTTTGTAATACTTCACTGTTCACGAAATTTCATATTTTATTCACTGAACCATGTTTCCTACAATATTGCATTAAAAAGAAATATCTTGCTTGATTCTCCATGGTAGGCTGGGAAATATGCCAGGGAGAAAACTCCCTGTTTAGAAGCCTTTCAAAATTTCCTTTTACCAAACATTTGGCTTTCCTGGGAGCAAGGAATGTTGTTCTCCCTGATAAGGGTTTCTTAGAAGAATCTCTAAGGCAGGGAATTTTAAACTTCTAAGAATTATTATTAACTTTCACAGTGGAGTGATGTTTTCCAAAGAAATTATACACAAGTTTCTAGATCTATGGAAAGTGTGGGGTGGAGGTTCTGGAGAGCCTTTCTTAATCCGGGTTTCCTGTGATTTAGAGGGGGTTGCACCCAGGCGATGTCTGAAGAATCCCAGTGTTTGTTGGAACACAGTTTGAAGCCACTGTATTAGAGCTTGGTCTGTAGAGGAAGAAGGGCATCTGACCAAGCAGGTCTTCTCCATACTACCTGACACATAATGTAAGAATCACAGGAACAGAAGGAGGACAACATTAGTCTACATGTCCTATGATTCACCTGGAAATTGTATCAGAGAATGATTTCTGATGACCACATACAGGTTTCTTTTCCATTAGGTAAATGGATTTAGTTTTAGAAACACTGTAGGATGCCTATGCCAGTTCCTCTAAGGAGTAGTCACTGATTCCACAAATTGTGTTGTGAAGCACCAACTTTTAAATCCACAGTCACCTGTTACTGTGCTGATATTGTATCTGTATTGTCATTGACAGTTTTCCTCCTAGTTTGATCTTCCAGTAGGCAAACTCACTGAGGTTAGAAGCCATAACTAAAAAATAATAGTTATTATTATTATTAAAGCAACTAGAATTTTTGAGCACAGTGCCAGACACTATTCTAAGTACTTAATATATGGTGTCACATTTACTTGTCACACAACCCAGTAAAGTGGATTCTATTATCAGCATCCCATTTCACAGATGAGAAAACTGTGGCACAGGGAGGGGGGGGTAATTTGCTCTGAGGTCATACAGCTAAGCAGAGGATGTGGGTTTCAAACCAAGGAAGCCTGTTTTCCCTACTATAGTACATAATGTCATTTAGCAATATTTTTTGAAGACTTCCCATGTGACAGACATTATTCTAGGCACTGAAGATATATGGTGATCAAAACCAAGCCCTTGTGTTTATGGTTTACATAGTGAGATGCTTTCTCAATATGTGCACGCAAATAGTTAATGAGTGGATTGAAAATTTTATTTCTTTTTCTTGTTTGAGAGAGAGAGCGAGAGAGCAGAGGAAGGTTAGATGGAGGGAGGGGGAGGAGGGACGGGGGAGAGAGAGAGAGAGAGAGAGAGAGAGAGAGAGAGAGAAAGAGAGAGAGAATCTTAAGCAGGTTTCAGGCTTAGCTTAGAGTACAACATACGGCTTGATCCCACAACTGTGGGATCATGACCTGAGCTGAAATCAAGAGTTGGACACTCAACTGACTGAGTCATCCAGGTGCTCCAAAAGATTATACTTCTATTATTACTACCACTTTACAGTTGAAGTGACTAAATCTCAGGGAGCTGAGATCTCAAGGAACTCTTTCAAGGTCATACAGCTAATCCATAGTAGAGGCTGATTTAAACTCGATCCTATAAACTCTGATCCCTAGGCTTCAAGTCAATATGTGTAAACTGGCCAAAGCAGTCCAAACTTACAGAATGGGTTCTGTTTTCAGAGGATTCTCAGGGACAGGGATAGAGATTTCATAACATCTGCTTTGCTTCTAACCAAACTCTTGCTTATATTAAGTCTGTTTCTTCCTATTTGATGTTCTGTTGTCTGTGATTTCTATATATATGATAAGGAAGCTAAAAAATATATATTTATTTTGAGAGAGAGAGAGACTGTATGAGCAGGGAAGGAGAAGGACAGAGGGAGAGAGCGAGAGAATCCCAATCAGGCTCAGCACCACCCAGTGCAGAGTCAGATGTGGGGCTCGAACTCACAAAACTGTGAGATCATGATCTGAGCTGAAACCAAGAGTCAGACATTTAACCAACTGAGCCACCCAGGCGCCCCTCCTTATAATATTTTTTTTTGACATATGCACTAACTTGGCCCAAGTGCTAGATGAATGGAAGTAGGACTATGATACATACCAGGTAACTTAGTGAGATGTATCATGCCGGAGTCTGCCTACTCTTTTAGCTCCCCTACAAATATCACATCTTGAAGGACAGAGGACTGAAACCACACAGATTGCTCAGATTGTTTGAAGAAAGCGCTTTCAGATGTGTTTCAAAGGCTGGTTTTTAGATCTGGATAAATCTGTGCGGGCTGTTGGGGCTGTTGTTTGAGGGTGAGTGCGGAGATGAGTCTACTCCAAAAAACTGTGAGTATTACTAAGCACACGAAACACTTAGCTCATCAGCTGCTTGCAGCCAGAAACAGTTGGCTGACTTGGCAGTGAACTCTCCTTAGAGGTGTATCTTCAGACCATCGATCTCAATGCATACCTTAAACCTGAAAGTCCGCTGCTTTACTAAGTGCTAAGTAAATTAAATTCCACAAGAGTTAGAGAGCAATTTCATCCCCAGTAGGAGCTGTGGATGGCAGTAAGTTAATACAAACTTCAATTTTCAAACAAGATCTAGTACATTTATATAATATCCTTGGCTATTCCAGGGAGACAAAAAAATAATTACTAGGTCTTGTTAAACATATTTTTCTTCTTCCCCCTGCTATACATTCTTCCCGTTTTCTTTCCTTTTTAAATTTGCCTCTCTCCCTGCCTCCCTCCTTCTTTCTCGATTTCTTGTCTCCCTTTATGGTTTCTATTTACTTAACAAACATTTAAGGAGTCCTTGCCACTTGGCAGAGCTTATACCATATGCCATTATGTACCCCTAAATCCCGAGATAATATAATTCCTGCCCTCAACAGTCTCAAGGTCTAATAGAATTGCAAAGCTATCTGATGGGGGGGGGGGAGCTGACAGCGCTCTTTCTACCGTACCCAGTGATAGGAATTATCTCAGCTATCTTGAGTGCTTTCTGCAATTTTCCTCTTTGCATTTGCCACTGTTTTCCCACCTGGGATTCATCTTAATAGTCCTATTGTAATGTTATACGGCTCCTTCAAGCAGCTCACAGTGTTTTCTGTAGACTCTGTTTGTTTTCACTGTGTTCTAAATGAGGAGTTAAAGCAAATGCTTGATATGTAGGGGCTTTTTCATTCTAAAAGGAACATCACGTGACTCCCATTGTACTGTGCCTACATTTTCTACTCTCTGACCCAGAAAGCAGAGAGGGTGGGGTGAATTAAGAGATGGCTGTCACTTGTTTACCTGCTTTGGTCTGCTTTGGTTGAATCTATTTAATGGATATGTTCACTGAAGAAATTAATTTGAGAAGAGTGATTATAAATGAAGAGTATTTCCATATGTAAAGATGCTAACTATAAGAATTACTTTGAAGGGATTTTTTTGACATTTAATATAGAACCTTCCTTTTGGTGAGCTTAAAGTCTCAGATTTTATTTCAATTTCTTTTCTTTTCTTTTTTAATTTAAATCCACACTAGTTAACACATAGTGTAACAATGGTTTAAGGAATAGAATTTAGCGATTCATCCCACACATATACACCAGCGCTCATCCCGACAAGTGCCCTCCGTAATGCTCGTCCCGTTAGCCCATCCCTCCAACCATCACCCCTCCAGCACCCGCAGTTTGTTCTCTGCATCTAAGAGTCTCTTATGGTTTGTGAAAGTCCCAGATTTTAACAAATTTCACAGCCTGAACCAAATTTCTATACCTTTCAGAATGGATCTGAAAGGAAAAACATCTGCAGAACAAAAATATTTCCCTTCCATAACCTCAAGCAAATGTGAGAGCTCTCTGCTCTTGGAATTTTTATTACTTCAAGACATCAACAAAGAAACAATGATTCAGTTAGACCTTTCCTTTTGCACATTCAGAATTACTCTGGAATTGCTTGGTGCTGATGTATCTACCCTCAAGTGGCACTTTGCTTGAGAACTGTATTTTTTATTATTTAGAGTTTTCTGTAATTTTATTTTGTGATGTTAATATTTAATAATATCATACCCTGAGAGGTATCTTTGTGAGCTTTCATGTTTACACATCTTGTCCCTTTTTATAATTTTAACTTTTATTCTTTTGGTATTCTGAATATAATGGACTCTATATGCTTTTTAGGGAAGGGGTTTTGCTACTTATTGTGAGTTTTCCCTTGACAACATAAATCTCTGCACTCTGTACATTGGTTCTAATTACTTCATCAGAAAGGTACGTGTAAATATGTCACTGCCTAAGAAAAGGAATTAAATTGATACACTTCTTTCTTGAGATCATTACCTAAATGTTGTGCTTACACACTTACGTTCTGATTTATTTGTGGACTTTTGTGTAAAAATAAAAATCTTAGAAATTCCTGGAGAAACATACATAATAGTGTTATTGCATCATATTCTGTTCCCTGAGAATTTCCTTTCTCAGCAACTAAGAAGAGCTTCAATACCAAAAGTTGATCTGATGTGTGAAGGGAGGTTTTGGTTTGCCTGTTATATAACACAATTTTAGTTGGCAAACCCAACGTTTCTTAAAGGTTTAGTTTCTAATGACTTATGTTCTATAGTTCACACATAAATGCAAATAAAAGGAAACAAACCCAAAAAATGTATTTCCTATCTGAATAGGGGAGGAGCAGTAGAAACGCAGAGTGAATTTGTAGAAACCACTTTTGGACAACTGATAAAATGGCTGCTGATCACTTCATCACTGCCTGCCGTTACCAATCAATAGAGAAGAGAACCCCCCCCCCCACCTAACTTTGACCATGGGGGAAGAAGTAGAACTTTGTTGCAACATTGAGAGGAAAGAGAGCCTAATAGAATTATCACTTAATTTCCTAATAAGGGCCATTTTTCATCATCATTTTCCATACATTTATCAGAGCATTTTCTTCTAATGCTTCCCCTCTCCTTGTCCATCTTTGCCTTTAATATCTCTAGGAGACACCAACTAAGTCATTAATTTTTGTATCCATTAAAAATAGGGTTATGCTGGAGCCACCTGGGTGGCTCAGTCAGTTACATGTCCCACTCTTGATTTCAGCTCAAGTCATGATCTCAACAGTTTGTGAGTTCAAGCCCGATGTAAGGGGGTGCAGAGCCTGCTTGGGATTCTCTCTCTCCCTCTCTCTCTCTCCCTCCCTCCCTCTCTGCTCCTCCCCTGCTTGTGCACTCTCCCAAATTGAGTAAGTAAACTTAAAAAAATGACTCTGATAGGGGCACCAGAGTGGCTCAGTTGGTTAAACATCCAACTTTAGTTTACATCATGAGCTCACAGTTTGTGAGTTTGAGCCCTGTGTTGGGCTCTGTGGCAACAGATCTGAGCCTGGAGCCTGCTTCAGATTGCGTACCTCTCTCTCTCTCTCTCTCTCTCCCTCAAAAATAAATAAAGATTTTTTAAAAATTTAAAAATGACTTTAATAAAAAATAAGTTATGCTTTGCCTTCTTGCTCAATTCTAACTTGGGCTGCAAGTAAGCAACATGTATGAAAACAGTTGAGTAGTTGGGCATGGGGGGTCCTAGATATAGATGTTACCATGTATTCCTGAGTGCTCCCTTTTTCTCCCATTTTCCCCTCAGGACAGGAGAAGAGTGGGCAGCAGTGCTCTAATTAAAGCAGGGAGCCACCACTGCAGTGCTGAGGCCGCATGCAGCCCCAACTTCACAGAAAGGCCTGAAACATAATTTCAAGATTAATTGCACCAATAATCCTTCTATGTTGTTATTTTTCACGCATTACTAGAGAATAGCCTTCTAGTATCTAAAAGAAGTCTCATTTATTATTATTACTTTTGAGAGAGAGAGAGAGAGTGTGCACACATATGTGCAGTGTACAAGTCGGGGAGGAGTGAGAGACAGGAAGAGAGAGAGAGAATCCCAAGTGGGCTCCATACTGATAGTGCAAAGCCCAACATGGGGCTCGAATTCATGAGAAATGTGAGATCTTGACCTGATCTGTAATGAAGAGCTGTATGCTTAACTGACTGAGGCACCCACGAGGCCCACCAAGTGTCATTTTTAATTGTTATTTATTTCTGTGCTCAATGAAGTAGATAAAATGGGTTTTAAGAATATAGTTGTTTTCTTCATTGGACTGTATTTTCTTTCCCTTTCTATTCCCTTCTATACAAAAAGCCTGTATCTAGTTTTAACATGCATAGTTACTCTAAGAGTTTTTAGCATATTTGACTTTGGGAAACCAAGTACTTCTCCCAGGCCACCCTCTATCCTTCCTTTCTATTTTGTCCCCCACAGACCAGTTTTATCTTGTTTTTATACACCACCAACAGGAAGATGCATTGCCTTAGTGACACAAATTCATAATTGGTATCGTTTTATTTTGAGGTCATGCAATCCTGCTAGATCTTAAGGATGTCTGATGGTGTCAGAAGAAGATTTCTTTTTATAAGAAGGCTTTCAGGGCTTTTAGAAGGGAATTCAGAATCAGGACTGGTTCATTTTGTTTCTTAATCAATTCACTAAATAGCTTCCATCATATACGGAAATTATTCTCCTCACCCCTAAACTAAGACAGTATTTTGAAACAGATTATCAAATCATAGTGCAGACTAATTTCCATAGTTAAATGAGTAGGAAGGCAAAGTACATTATTTGCTAATGTAAATGCTGAGCCTATTGCAAAAAATTTAATATTCAAAGTCCAGACAGAACAAGGAGACAAAAAAGTGATTGCTTAAAAATTTTCCAAACCAAAGTGACCTATAACACACAAAATATGGTTCCATTATGTTCAAGTGACACTTTCTTTGTTAAGAATAATGAACTACAGCAGAATGGCATAATGTAGAACTCCACAGCTGATAAGCTTTCTGCATAAGAACAGAGAGAGTATGTTTCTCAAACAGTTCTGCATCCAGTGTTTGCCTTGAGGAGGCAGTTAGTGGCTATTACTGTTAATAGTAATAATATGAAGCTAATTGGTTTATAATGAAGCAGCAGAAAATACTGATGGTGAGAAAAAAATCTACATTCAGGCTACATAAAAATGATGCTTAAAATATAGCTTAATCTTGATATTTTATTCATAATGACAAATTTACTCATTGTAGTGAACATTCCCTAAGTGACTCAACAACTTCATCTCTAAGCTTGATACTCTCAAATTTTTATACCCAGTTCTGACTTCTCTCCTAAGTACTAGATTCAAATATCCAGCTATCCACTTGACAACTGCACTAATAGAGCTAATTAACATTTTAAACTGCATATACTCCAGTACAAATCCCTGGTTTTTTCCTTCTGCCCCTCTTCCTCTTCTCCATTATTGGCACCACCATTTATTTGGTTGCTTCAGCTCACAACTTAGGAATTAGCCTTATTTTTTTTTCCCCTTTCTCCTAAGATGCCTCAGCAAATTCTATTGCTTTACATTTAAAATATATCTTAAATCCAAGCACATCTTTCAGGCCACGGTAATCTCTCAAATAAATTGTTCTGCTTTCTTCTACTCTTGTCCTTCTACTCTCCATTTTTCATTCAGGCAACTAGTGACCTTTAGAAAATGTAAATCAGATCATGTCACTTCCCGGCTTAAAATCCTCCAATGCTTTCCTAACTTTACTTAACAGTAAAACTAAAACTCTACCCTGGTTTACAAGGTCATTATCTGATTCATGGTTTTTTTTATTAAACCTCATCTCTTAGCACTCTCTCCCTTACTTTACTCCCAAGTTTTCTTGTGTTTCTTTGAAAATGCAATTCCATTCTTGCCTCAGGGTATTCAAATTTGCCATTGCTCCTCCCTGGATTTGCTGCTTCTCAAAGTTTTGAATACTTTGCTCTTATTTCAGTGATTGTTCCCTCCTCAGAGATGGCTTCCTATGACTGCCCCTACATAGCACTCTCCTAACTTTCAGGCTCCAAAGCTGTCTCCAACCTTTCTTGCTTTAATTCATAGTACTCATTCCAACCTAAATCTATATTATATATTTTTTCCTCATTGTACTTCTTCCCTCCCAAGACTATAAGTTTTATGAGGTCAGGACTATTTTCATCCTCACTACTTCATCTCAATGCATACAACAGTGCTTGACATACAACAGACCATACATATTTGTTGAATAAATTAATAATTGAATGATTTCTCTCTGCAAGAACTTTCTATGATTCTCCATAACCTAAAAAACTAAAGTTTAAACTTAGTCTTCCTTGGCCAAGACTTTCCTTAATCAAAGTCCCTCACCATCTTACTTTATGTTCCTTTTCCAGCCATAACTTCTTTCTGGGCATTAGTCACCCTGTACTAATAGGTCCCAATACTTAATCAGCTCTAGGGATGCTATCTTTGCCTGGTTTCCTGCCTTCCTTCTCTATGTGGCAAATTACAGCCCATAAGTCATGCCCAGCTCTTATATCATCTCCTCAGATACTTTGCACTGAACTCATTCGTCCCATCAAAATTGGTTATTATGTTTATTATAAAAATGCTACATTCCCAGGATATTTGTTGAAACAGTCAGCAGTAATTGTTTAACATTACAGCTGCCAGAAGTAGTGATACAAGTTAGGGCCAAATAGAGGATTACCAAAATTTTTATGAAAAAACTGGAGAATAAGATATCCATAAGGGATTTTGAAAAGCTCCAACACGTTCCTGATATAGAGGTCTATGCAAATGTGCAGAGCTGTGAACATGCCCAAGAAAGATCTGAGAAGGCCATAATATCTTCCCTGTGGCTAACCTTAAGTCTCTGTGCAAGCAGGATGTGGAAGCTAAGGCAGCGTTGTAAACTGCCTGCTAAAGCATTAAAGGCATAGCCCGGTACACACCCACAGCCTTGGAAGGGGCTGTGAGACTTATTCATTCAAAGTATTTAATGAAATTTCTGTCTAATCGTTAGCTGGCCACCAAGCTATCTGAGCACAAATGTCTGCAGCTGCAGTGACAGAGAATACAGAGTTTCCAGAATTAATCCAGAAAAGTCACTAAACAAACAGCAACAACAACACCAGAGATCCATAAACCCTAAGGAGTAATCTGGCTTCTAGAGTATTACATTGCATTATTTAAAATGGGTAGAGTTTAACACAAAGTTAGGAGACATGTGAATAAAGAGCAAAATATAACCTATACACAGGGGTGGTGGTGGAGGAAGCAGTCAATAGTTTCAACAGAAACTGTCCCTGGATGTTGGACTCATTAGACAAAGACTTTAAACCACTTATTATAAATATATTCAAATACTTAAAGAAAACCATGTTTAAAATATTGAAGAAAAATATGAAAATAAAGTCTCATCAAGTATAGAATGTCATTAAAGAGAAACTGTGTATAAAAAAATCAAAATAGAAAATCTGGAGTTTATTACTACAGTAACTGAAATGAAAATACCACCAGAGGGCTGGTTAGCAAAAGAAAGAATAAGCGAACTTGCAAACAAGTCAATTTAGATTACTGAGTTTGAGAAACAGAAGGTTAAAAAGAATGAAAAAAAATAAACAGAATGTCAGAAACCTGTAGAATGCTATCATGGGTACCAACATATGTACAATGAGAGTCTCAGAAGAGAGGGGAAAGAGCAAAGAGCATAGAGAATGTTTGAAAAAAATAATGGCTGGAAACTTCCCAAATTTCATGAGAAGATTAATATGTACATCCAAGAACCTCAATAAATCCAAGTAGGACAAAGTCAAAAGGATCCACACCTTGACACACCATAGTCAAACTGTCCAAAGACAAAGACAAAAAAAAATCTTGAAAATGTTAAGAGATAAATGACTCACCAAGTTCAAGGGATCCTCAATAAGATTACTGGCTGACTCTCATAAAAAACACATATACAAACACACACCATACTGTTTCAAAGGCAATGGAATGAGCTATTTAAAAGGCTGAAAGGAAAATACTGTCAATGAAAAGTTTTATACCTAGAAAAACTATTTTTCAAAAAAAGAAAGAAGAAATAAAGAAATTCTCAGATAAACTGAGAGAATTTATAAGTGATAGACATGTCCTACAGCAAATAGTAAAGGGAGATCTTTAGGATAAAATGAAAGAATACTAGATGGTAATTTTACTGCATATGAAGAAATAGCACCAGTAATTTTATTTCATAAAAGTAAAAGATAGTCTAAATGTATCTTTTGCTTATAACTATTTTTGTCTTGTAACTTAAAAGACAACTGCATAAAGGAATAATTATAAAACTATATTGATGGACTTATAATTGTGAACATGTAAGTTACATGACAATAACACAAAGGAGGAGGACAAGAATTGGTGCAATGTTTTATATATCATTGAAAGTAAGTTGGTATTTATCCAAACTGGATTGTTCTAAGTTAAGATGTGAATTGTAATCTCTAGGGCATAAATTTTAAAATATAGTAAAAGAGAAACAAAGTGGTACATTAGAAAATATCTATTTAACACACAAAAAAGATCAAGGAACTAAAGAACAAAAAGACATAAGACATAAAACATAGAGAAAGCAAATAGCAAAATGACAGATATAAATCCAATTTTACCAGAAATTACAGTAAATGTGAGGGCTTAACACTCCAAACAAAAGACAGAATGTGGGAGAATAGGTTCAAAAAGCAATCTGACTATTTACTGCCTCTAGGAGACACTTTAGATTGAAAGATACAAATAAGTTGACAGTAAAAGAATGGAAAGAGATACACCATGGAAGCACTAACCAAAAGTGACCTAGAATGGCTATTCTTCTATCAGATAAAACATATTTTTTGGACAAAATTGTTACTAGAAACAAAGAAGGAAATTTTATAATGATACATGGATCAATCCATTATGAAGACATAATAGTTATAAATATGCATGTACTTAACTGAGCCCTAAAATACACGAAGAAAAAATGGGAGAATTGAAGGGGGAAATAAATAATTCAACATTAATAGTTGGAAACTTCAATATCCTACTTTCAATATGAAAAGAATAATAAGCAAGATCAACAAGGAAGTAGAAGACTTGAACAAAACAAACCAACTAGACGTAACAACATCTATAGAACACTCCACTTAAAAATAGTATAATATACATTCTTCCCAAGTACAAATGGTACATTATTCATGATAAACATATGTTAGGCCATAAACAAGTCTTAATAGGTTTAAAAAGATAGAAATCATGCCAAGTATATTCTCTGACCATATGGAATATTTTAGAAATTAACAACAGAAGGATTTGGGGGAAATTTGAAAATATAGGTATATTAAATAGTACACTCATAACCAATGGGTAAAATACAAAATCACAATGGAAATTAGAAATACTTTGTGATAGTGAAAAGAAAGATAAATCATACCAAAGGTTATGGGAGACAGTTTTTAGACAGAAATTCATAGCCATAAATGCCTATATTAATATGAAGAAACATAGCAAATAAAAAACTTAAACTTCTCCCTTAAGACACCAGAAAAAGAGGAGCAAACTAAACCCAAAGCAATAAGAATAAAAGAAATAAAAACATACCAAGTAGAAACAAATAATACAGAGAATAACAGAAAGAGAAAATCAACAAAATCAAAAGTTCATTCTTTGAAAATATCAAGAAAATTGAAAAATAGTTATATGGGCTAGGTAAGGGAAAAACAGAGAAGACTAATTTAAAACTCTTGTACTTCAAAGGGTGTCATTAAGAAAGTAAACAGACAATCCAGGGAAACAGAGAGAATATTTTCAAATCATAAATTTGATAAGAGACTTCTATCCACAGTATATAATAAACTATTGTAGGTTAATAATAAAAAGACAAATGACCCAATTAAAAATGACTACAGGATTTGAATAGACATTTCTCCAAAGAAGATAAACAAATGGCCAATAAAGACATGAAAAATTGCTCAATCTCAATAGTCAATAGGGAAATGGAAATCAAAACCATAATGAAATACCACTTTACACCTATTAAGATGACTAAGATTAAAAAAAAAAGACAATAACAAGTGCAGGCAAAGATATGGAGAAATTTAACTCTCATACATTACTGATAGGATTGTGAAATGGTGCCAGCCTCTTTGGAAAATATTTTGACAACACTTCAACAAATTAAACTTAGGTTTACCATATGACCCCACAATTTTACTCTTAGGTATACACCCAAGAGAATGGAAAACATATCTATATATAAATCTGTACGTGAAGATTTCTAGCAGCATTATTCATCATCACTGAAAAGTGGAAAAGAGCCCAAATGCCCATTAACTGGTGAAAGGGTAAATAAAACATGGTACATCTATACAATGGAATATAAATTTGTCAGTAAAAAAGAATAAAGTACTTGCTTATATATGTAACAACTTGGATGAACATGGAAAATATTATGCTAAGTGAAAGAAAACAGAAAGACTACATATTGAATGATTCTATTTATAAGAAATGCCGAGTATATGGGATGGAAAGAGAAGAATAGAGACTAACTGTTAATGGGTACAAGGTTCTTTGTAGGGATGGTGAAAATGCTCTCCAATTAGATTAGTGGCAATGGCTGCACAATTTTGTGAATATACTAAAACCTACGTAATCTTAAAAGATTAAATTTAATGGTGTGTGAATTATACCTTAATAAATAAAGCTATTAAGAAAAATGATGTGGTGTAAATTTGGGTGCTTGTAGTTTTCTTTTCCTTTGCCTGTTTTTCTTTTTTTACTAGTGGGACAATTCGAAGCTACTGTGCTGGCACCTTTGGCACAAAATGATGGTGACAGCAAATGACATTACAGGAATGGCTTTTTAAGGCACCAGGAGCAATAGCCTGAGGATAATCAGAGTTGTTACTACTCTCCTACCCTGCGATGTGAAGCCAACCTGATTCTGTCCATCATGGATACTGGTGACTTGAGTTGTTGATAAATGCTGTGTAAAGTTTAACATCCCATGTTGTACTTTAAATATAGAGCCTAATCAACAATATCTTTCAAACTCAGTCTATTTTGAATATAACTAAAGCAGAACTTTAAAAATTAGGGGAACCTGAGGTCTTCTGGTCACTGGCCAAAGGGGAAAATACAGTTTTTATGAGCTGGGAATTTATCTAGTATTACAAGAAAATAACTTCTTTATATGAGAATAAAGGAAAGACCAAATAACCAAATTTGAGGTTCTGACTTATAAAGCAGCAAGTTAATAGAGACTCCTTTCTCCTTTTTTTCTACTGGATTATATTTGGGGATAACGTATCTTCATCACATAGTGTGGCTCTATATACTTCAGAGATAGGTTAAGTCTTTAAAATTTGAGATAGAACATCTGATATTACTGTTTTTAAATGTATACTAATGTCTTGCTACAATTCTTTTTTTTTGGTCTCTAGGGAATACAGGGGAACCCAAACTCAGCTTATTATGTTGTCAAATATTTCCCAGACACTTTTGTATGTGATGGGAAGGAAAAAACACTCAGAGCTGCGTTCTCAATCAATGTTGCCCTTTCTCACTGCATCTATCCCCTCCAGTTTCACTTTTCTGTTTTCTGATTGGGTTTTCAACATTCTAAACCAACATTGCATTTCTTTTCTTTTTTTTTTTTAAATTTTTTATGTTTTTTATTTATTTTTGAGAGACAGAGACAGCATGAGCAGGGGAGGGTCAGAGACAGAGGGAGACACAGAATCCGAAGTAGGCTCCAGGCTCTGAGCTAGTGGTCAGCACAGAGCCCGACGCCAGGCTCGAATCCAGGAACCGTGAGATCATGACCTGAGCCTAAGCTGGAAACTGGACGCTTAACCGACTGAGCCATCCAGGCGCCCCAACATTGCATTTCTTTAATGAAAGCATAGGTTGGCACTTTTCCCAGATAGAAATTGATGACGGTGGTTGTACTTTCTCAAAACTTCTGTGGATTACTGGGAAGGACATACCTGTGCATCTAATCTTAACAAACTGTAAATCTACACTGTGTTGTTCAGCAGCTGCAGGACAGAGTACAGTGCAACCGAAGCATAAATGCACCAACCCCAGTCTTCCTTGCTTTCACTGGTGACAGCCTCTCCCATTTCTCTCTGATTTCTCCCCATTGTCATGTCCTTCCTCTCCAGCCTCCAGACCTCAGCAGGCGACCATGGGGAATTGCAGATTAGCACAGTGTGCTCTGTTTTGTGTGCAGTTTCTCTTTGCAATTTCCCTACTGGGGTAGGCAGCACTCATCAATCAGCCCAGCAGCTCTGCCATGGAGAGTTCTTTAGAAGGAGCAAGATTTCTTTAGTTAGAGCTGCTTGTATAAGAAGAAATCCTTTCTCTCCTGAGTTGTTTGATATGCAGTACAGTCATTCCTTTGTTCTGATAATCTCACCTGAACAGGATAGTGTAATTCCAGGATGTTCAAACTGTAATACCTTTAGTTTTGTCTTTCCAAAACAAATTTTATATTTGTGAAAGTGACCAAGCTTGATGAGTGGCAAGCAGTGGACATGAAAGTCTTATCTGCGTGGAATTGTTGCTATAGAAAAAGAGCTATATAATCTTCCCTGTTCTATACCTAGGAAATCTTCCAAAGGGTTAGGAAGACAGTATCTCATCTGTCTTTGGCTTTCTGATAAAATCAACATGTCAAATGGAAGTAGTCCTGTGGTTTCTTTAGATAAGCATATCCCAAACTAGTGGTTATTGAATATTTATTCTTGGGTGATGTTAATATGTATTCCTGGAAACCAGAAAGGTTTCCATGGTCAAATACATTTGTGAAATTTGGGTTAAATAAAATTAAATTGGTTTCCTCCCTGCAGAGCTTCACAGAATCTTTAATAATACAAAGTGTTTTTGTGAACTTCTCAGATGAAGCTATTGTAAAAAGTCTTCATTCTGGAATGAAAGTTTATCTTTCAGAAAGCTAGTGTTCTGCGAGAGAGTTTGCAAATGACATTTTAGATTCATACTCTTTAACCTAGTGTTATAGTTAATGGAGAAGATTTTGAACAAATAGGACTGGATTCTAGTTGTGGGCCCTCTACCAATTAACTTTATTTATTAAATGAAGACAATAATACTTGCTGTAAATTGTGCTGTGAAAATTAAATATTATGTGTAGACTAGCTAATGAAATCCTTGTACCTAGTAGGCATTCAATAAATGGTAGCTATTATTCTGTACACAAAAAGCTAGTTGTGTCAATAGTCTTTCCAACAAGAAGCAATCATTTCTTTAATTTATACTAGTAATTTAATAGAAGTTCCTAAAATGCCTTCTGTATGACCCAAGTTGGATGGAGTTATATTCAATGTTCAGCCCAATTTTAGTAGTTAGCACCATTTGCAATATTCTACTTGTTGAGGAAGGGGAGGAAAAAGAGTGTCTATTGAAAGTTTATTTAATATTCACATCAGTCTTAGGGGGTAGAAATTATCCAGCTCCTCAGTGGTGAGTAAGCTTAAGAAAATTGCCCAAGTTCATGGAAAGCATAATAAGTGGCAGAGGTAGGATTCAGTCTCAGACCTCTGCCTCCGGAGTCAGTATTCTCTCCATCTGCCATGCCATATCGCCTTCTTTAAAAGTTGATAGGGGCGCCTGGGTGGCTCAGTCGGTTAAGCGTCGGACTTCGGCTCAGGTCAGATCTCACGCTTCGTGGGTTCGAGCCCTGCGTCGGGCTCTGTGCTGACAGCTAGCTCAGAGCCTGGAGCCTGTTTCAGATTCTGTATCTTCTTCTCTCACTGACCCTCCCCTGCTCACACTGTCTCTCTCTGTCTCTCAAAAATAAATAAAAAGCATTTTAAAAAATTAAAAAAAAAGTTGATAATTCATTCTTACATGTACATGGCAGCTCTTTGTTAACTAAGACCATTGTATTCCTCATTCACTTCAGATAAATGACTCCCCTCCTAGATCTCAACATAGTAGTACCAATTTGATCTGATCCTAATGATGTTTTATGGTTCCTTTGTAAGAATCTCTCTCATATCCTGGTAAGCAAGGAAAGATCACCTAACTGAATACAGCTATATCTTGTCAAAGGCTCTTGACTTCAAAAGGTTGTGGTGAGGTTACAGCTCAGGAGAGCTGATGTGAGAGAGCAGGAGGAATATGGACCTGGGTCTACAGTGTTAGTCCTAGTCCTCTCTGTGCTATAACTAGCTGCATGACCTCGACAATCACTCTATATCTCTGGGGCTTAGTTTCCCTAATTTTGCCCTACGTAGCTCACAGGTTCTGTGAACTATAGATTAAGTCATTTTGTTGATTCTCCAAGTCTGTTGTGGTGATCTTGAAGCGGGGTATACATCCTCCAGGAATGTGCAGGGTGATTTACTGGAGTGAAGGGGGACAATATCAGAACTTCCATTTATAGTTGCTTTTAATCTTGGCCTTTCAAAAATTTCTAGCTTTGGCAAATGTTTTGTAGTATATTAACATGGCATTACATTTCAATAAATTATACATAAACAAACATATGCTGGGAGTTTTGCTAAAATTTTTTACTGATGGGGTGTGTGATAAAAAATGTTCAGATCCAGTGGCCTCCAGGATAAAGTCCAAATTCTTTAGTGTAGAATTTTGGTCCCCTGTGAATTCTCTAGATCCATTTACTGCTCCTGCCTCTCCTCTCACCTAATTAAACCAAACATGCCAGTATGTTTCATAGCTCATTATCTTTGCTGATACTGCTCCCTTTGTCTGAAATTCCTGAAGTCTCTGCCAGCCAACCCCAGCTTCCACTTGGAGACCCCCGACTCAGCTTTCAAGACTCACAAAGGAGTAACCTACTGCATGAGTCCTTTCTCAAATTTCCCACCTTTACCAGATGATTCCCTCCTTGGACTTATCACACTCTATAAATGGCACTTGCAACTTGTCTGGAAGTGTATCTATTTGATCTCATTTACTCCCTGTATGTTTTTGAAGGGCAAGAGACATGTCTTCTTTATCTTTTTTTATTCTAGCACCTAGTATGGCCCCTGATATGTATTTCATAAATATTGATTAATTATGCAAATAAGAAATGAGTGGTGAAAGTACTATAAAATGTTAAAATCTCCAGATTTACAAAGTCATTAATATTAACATATATTAGGAAACAATAAAAAAAACTAACAGGCAACCAACAGAATGGGAAAAGATAGTGGCAAATGGCGTTATCAGATAAAGGGCTAGTATCCAAAATA
>NC_043709.1:21386398-21409501 GCF_006229205.1 Suricata suricatta | reverse complement strand
GTGGCAAGGTGGATGGACCTCGAGGGTGTCATGTTAAGCGAAATAAGTCAGGTGGAGAAGGACAGATACCATATGTTTGCACTCATAGGTCTAGCAGGAGAAACCTAATGAACCATGGACTGAAGGGGGAGGGGGAGGGAGGGAAGGGGGTGATGGTCATGGTGGGGGGCACTTGTGGGGAGAAGCACTGGGTGTTATATGGAATCCAATTTGAAAATAAACTATTAAAAAAGAGTTTTACATTAATAAAATCTTGAAAATTAACCATTAAAAACATTAACATATATATATTAAATTCCCATTGATTTCAATGGAATATCTTAAAATTTTTTAAAAATTAATTTATTTTGAGAAAGAGAGTGAGAGAGTACGAGCAGGAAGGGGCAATGTGAGAGAATTCCAAGCAGGCTCTGCAGTGTCAGGGGTGAAGGTGGGGCTCAAAATAATGAACCATAACATGATGACATGAGCCGAAACCAAGAGTCAGATGCTCAACCAACTGAGCCACCCAGGTGCCCTTCTTTCTTAAAACTCTTGATCAAGTGTTATGAATGAAATGATCCTAATTGATACTTTCAGGCACTGGTTCTCAACCCTGGCTGCACATTTCACCTGGGAGCTATATAAAATACCAATTCCCTCCTCACAGGAATTTTTATTCAATTGATATGGGATGAAGCCCAAGTATCTGTGCTTTTTAAAAGCTCTCCGGATGATTTTCATGTGTAGCCAGGGCTGAGAACCACTGCTCCAAGGGTCATGGGTAGAAAAAGAAAAGGGCTCCGGAAAACCTGAGACAGAATGAGTGTTTTTCCTAAAAATGCAACTGCATTGTGAACGAGACTTTAGTACCCGGGCTTTGAAGGTTAAATCCACCCTCACGGGGAAAACACACACAGATTGCAGTTATTTACTGAGGTCAAACTACAGAGTCACTTGGATGAAAATGTGAGGGTTTACGACTCCTCAGCATGAGTTCACTAAGAATAGATCATATCACAGAACCTGAACAATGACTTGGATTCAGGGATGGCTGAAGATAATGACAAAGGGTATGAACTTTCAAGGAGGTCATGGAGCATAGAGCTACTCCAGAAGACCTGAGGGGCAAGGTGGAAATGTGCTTGCCATCTGTAATGAAATGGAGAAGACCTTGACGAGAAGGTGCCTGGGGTGGGGGTGGGGGTTTCTTTCCAACACACTCTGGGAACAGAGCGAGTCTTGGCTAGGCTACACAGACAGCAAAAAGACAAAAGTTCATGAACTCTGATCCTGATTTTCTTTTTTTTAAATTTTTTTTATGTCTTTTATTTATTTTTGAGAGACAAAGAGAGACAGTGCGAGCAGGGGAGGGCCAGAGAGAGAGGGAGACACAGAATCTGAAGCAGGCTCCAGGCTAGCTGTCAGCACAGAGCCTGATGCGGGGCTCGAACCCACAAACCGTGAGATCATGACCTGAGCCGAAGCCGGCCGCTTAATGGACTGAGCCACCCAGGCGCCCCTGATCCTGATTTTCTAACTAACACCTTTATTTCTCCTTCCCTTTTTCACCTGGAGACTGTTAGAAAGCTGGGTGAGGTGCCAGATTAACCTCAAACTGCCTCTCTGGGTGAAACCTTTAGGTGGGCATCAGCTAATATGAGCCCAGACTATATGGAATGGGAAGTCTCTGTAAAGGTGTTTCTGAGAAACCTTATTAGGATGATTGCATATGTTGCCAACATAGAGTGTTGTAGAGAATCACAGGCTGAAGTTTCACTTGTGTTGAGACAATTTGCTAAGCAAATTTGTGGTGTGCCAAAGATTACTGCGGTTAATCTTATTTCAAGAGAATACGTCTGTCCAAGCACTTAAGTGGCATGTGTTAGAAATCATACCACTCAGGTACTAGTTACAAAGAACGCTTAGCTGTTTGTTGAAGTCGAGAAGGCAGGACCTCTAGTGTCAATGGCGAGTTAGCAGTTAAGACTTAGTGTTAATCCTTTAGAAAGTACAAATCGCATTTCTTTTAAATTCTGCTTGAGATAATTCAGACTGATACTTTCCCAATAACCCCCAAATAATTAAGCTTTGCATGTTCCAATTCCTTGATGTTCACATTGTCTCAAGTTCTGTGTACACATTTCTTGGAGAAATTTTCTCAAAGAAAATGGTTTCAAAGATTTTCTGGCAAAGTGGACTCTTGGACCTCTTAAAGTAAGGCTGCCCTTGAGGTGTGCAATGAGGTCAAATAATGTTTTTAATTGGTTCTTGATTTGAATACTATTGGCTTGTTCACACATTGTACACCTAACATCCCTAAATGGTCATTTGTACTCTGAATTTGACCTTCCAAACAATAGCAAAGGATGATTTTGAGCAGCTACTCTACTGGCAGAAAGGGCCTGGTGGTGGGGGGTTTGCCTGCATCTGCGGGGGGCCCAGCCAGTGCTAAACTGCAGTGCGTCCGTTTGCCTCACCCCGCCGCTGAGTCCAGGCCCTGCCCTGGGCAGGCCTGCAAGGGTATCTGAGCCCCTCTCTTCGGCCAGCCTGGTCCTGTGGGGTCCGCTGGCTGCTACATACTGAATCCCATCCAGGCAGACACATCCTTTAGCTTAGCCTGATGGCTCCCCTCCTCCTCTTCCCTCTAGGGGTGGGGTGGCTGGCAGACAGGGATAGTGGGTGAGGCAGGCAGCTAGATGGGAGTCTGACCTTGTGGTCACATGCACACGAGGGTGAAGCCTATTGATGCACCATTCACTTGTGCTGTGTGGGGGATGAGGAGGGAGAGAAGAGACAAGCAAAACCCCCTTTTCTTCTACCTCTAATGTAGGGGTCTAGTACATTCTGGTCCTGAGTTTGTTCAGGGCTCAGCTGAAAATGTTACTTATCAGGGAACTTCTCCCTCCTCAAGATCAGGCTTTCTGGTTGTGGGCTTTTGTAGCTTTCTGTCCTCATCCCTACTAGCATTTATTACTATTCTAATGAATTATTTGCAAGGAGGCTTATTATCTGTCCCTCTTAGGTAATTACAAACTTCAGGAGGACAGAGACTCCTGAGGAAGGATGCCATCTTGTTTATTTTTGTATCCTTATGCATGAGCCCTGGAATATAGTTGATCTTCAAAAAATACACTAAATATGCCACAAAAATGTGTGTGTAAGAATGATCTTTGGAAATAATTTCACATCTAGCAAGAGGGAAACAAATAAATCATTAAAATAATATTTTAAAAATACATAATAACATTGAAAAGTGTTCAGAATATATATAAAATAAAAAAAGGTCAGATACAAAAATTACATATTGTATGATTTTTCTTCTTTGGTATAAAGAAAATATAGTAGATTTTTAGTATTTGTGGTAGTTATATTCTATAACTATGAACACTGAACTAGCCAATATCGAATCACTACTCCTAGGGAAAATACAACCTCTGGTCACAATGATTTTGTCAACTGATCAATATATTATAACATTGTTTTATGTGTATTTCCATTTAAAGACACCTGATTTAATATATGTTGTTGATTCACTGAGCTCACAGCCAACAGCCCTGTAACTTATGTGTAAACAAAGCTTATCTAATTCATGTATTTTCTCCATGTGCTTAGGAACACAAGAGAACACTTCAGTACTGTGCTGGAGGTTCGTTTTTTTTTGTTTTTTGTTTTTTTTTTTTGGTTTTAGAGAGAGAGAGGGGTGTGAAAGGGGGAGAGGGGCAGAGGGAAAGAGATAGAGAATCTCAAGCAGGTTCTACGCTCAGCATGGAGCCAGATTTAGGGCTCGGTCCCACGACCCTGGGATCATGACCAGAGCTGAAATCACGAGTTGGGCACTCAACCAACTGAGCCACACAGGCACTGCTCAGGGTCACTTTATACAACTAAATCGCTAATGAAGAGCATAAAAATGCCGAAACACATGGCACTAAGTGTACTACAAAAAGGATACTTGTTTACAGCCTAAGAGCTGAAACAAGAAGACAGAGCATCACTCTGCTTTAGTAACCTCAGCACCCGCAGCTGGGAACATGTGTGGCCAGTCTCAACATTTTTGTTGCCGTGCACATGCACAGCCCCCTGACTGACTGAGAAAGCACTGGGAGTATTGGTTTTCGGGTTACAATTAAGTTTTAGTGAGCAGGTGAATTAGCAAATATGAAGACTGCCAATGATGGGGATTGTACAAAAACTGAGGGCAATGATGCCTTCAGAGTAGTAGAATTATGGTGACAAACACATTTTTCTTTATTTTCTGCACTTTCCCAGATTTCTGAAATAAACTTATATTCTTTTTTTTAAGTTGGTTTGTTTATTTTGAGAGACAGCATGTGTGCACATAGAGCAGGGGGAGGGCAGTGAGGGGGACAGAGAGAATCCCAAGCAGCTTGGTGTTGTCGGTGCAGAACTTGATGCAGGACTCAGTCCCACAGCCAGGCGATCGTGACCGGAGCTGAAACCAGGAGTCAGATGCTAAACCAACGGAACCACCCAAGCACCCCTAAAGTGAACTTTTATTCTTTTATAAGTAAAAAAATAAAAAATTTTACTTAAAAATAAAAACTTTTTCTTGCGTTGGGAATTAGCAAAATGTGATGGGCAAGATATATTCAGGGAAAGGCTAACAAAAGGTTTTTTGGCTAGCTGTGGCATAGCAAGTTTCAAAATAAAAACCAAAACTATACCTGTATAGTAGTTTAAAAAACACAATGAGCCATGATTTTGAAGAATGTTTTGAATTCCTCCTTACAACATGTGTTTAAATGGGCAACGTGCCATTCTACAGTTGGGAACAGGCTGACTCTGCCTGCGTAAGAGATTCAAACTGACCAGGAGAAAGAGACAGAGGAAAAAGACCCAGCCCTGCAAACCTAAATCTGGTGACGGCAGTGCCAAAGGGCCTGCTTTCTCTAAAATTCCTTGCCTTCAGGGATTCACCCCTCCTCTCTGTCAAGGCTGAGTTAGGTGCCCCTCAGCAAAGTGTTCTTCTATCAAGAGCTTCCCACTCTGTGCTGTGACGACCCTGGTGTCTGTATTCCTAACTAGACTTTAAGTTCTGGGAAGGCAAGGGCTGAATGTAAGATTGCTCACTATTGAGCTCTGCCGCCTAGGGCAGTGCTTTGTGGACAGTGAGGGTCAAATAAATATTTGTTCAACACAGATGGAATGATTATGCATCAAGCACCCCAATAGGTAGTGGTTCCTGTTCATAACCTTTAAATATGAAAGTCAGTGTCAGAGACAGCCCTAAAACTCATCCAAAAATATTGCAGTACAAATGAGAAAATTTCATAGTCTTAAAAAAAGGATAAGATTTCTTATATTCAGACAAATAGAGAGCATAGAAATAAGAATCTGGCATTGCATGAAAAGCAAATAAAATTCTTGTTTTCTTTTCCATTCTTACAATTGTATATTCTGTTCAGCAGTCTCTGGCTTGTGATGATTGGGGAGTACACTGCTATTTCTTGAAGTGTCCATAAACACAGATAGCAGAGCTCAATTCCTGAAATGTGCTCTGGTTTGATAAGGTGAATTGAACTGGATCTTGTTCAGCCTTTAATCTTTTGCTTTCGGCATCTGAGAATGTTCCAAACTCAAGGCTATTTCGGTACCTTCCTATTTACAATATGTGATTCTATAAAATGATAGCTGTATTAGTTTTCTAAGGCTGCTGTAACAAGTTGCCACAAGATTAATGGCTTAAAACAACACAAATGTATTTTCTAACAGTTGTGTAGTTCAGAAGTCTGACCTGGATTTCACTGGGCAGAGATCAAGGTGTCAGTAAGGTGCATTCTATCCTGGAGGCTCTAGGAGAGAATCTACTTTCTTGTATTGTCCATCTTTAGAGGCTGTCCAATTTTCTTACCTCATCTCCATTTTCCTTCATCTTCAAAGCTACCAATGTCAGGCTGAGTTCTCACGGTGCTATCTCTCTGGTTCCCTCTTCCTATACTCTCTTTCACTGACAGCTAGCTCAGAGTCTGGAGCCTGCTTCAGATTCTGTGTCTCCCTCTCTCTCTGACCCTCCCCTGCTCGCACTGTCTCTCTAAAATAAATAAGAGACATAAAAAAATACTTACGGGTTATAGGGATTAGGACATATGTATCTTTGGGGGCCATTATTTTGTCTGCCACAACTCCATATATATAATTATATATACCTGCAATCTAGGAAATATAGTAAGTCATTAAACACTTTTCTAAAAGTTTATTTATTTTTGAAAGAGAGACAGAGCATGAGCAGGGGAGAAGCAGAGAGAGAAAGAAGGAGACACAGACACCAAAGCAGGCTACAGGCTCCAAGCTGTCAGCACAGAGCCCAATGTGGGCTCGAACTCATGAGCTGTGAGATCAAATGACCTGAGCCAAAGTCAGACACTTAACCAACTGAGCCACCCAAGCACCCCTATAGTAAGTCATTTAAAAAACCATGTCTCTGTCCTAACGCTGTTTCCCCTGACTGGTTAAAAAAAAAAAAAAAAGAAACAAAAAGATTAAAATATACCCCAAAACAATCCAGAGAGTCAAAGCATGGAATGAAATAATTTTGGAGTTAAAAAAATTCAAATTCTTCTTTTCCTATGTGGATTTAAGAGATTAAGATCTCCACTGTATCACTTGTGTGGGAGATTATGTATAAGAATCTAACTGCTAATAAGTTATTTCCATGAAGTCCCACTCACAGTACGAATAGATATAATCTTGTTATAATCTGCCCACTGTTTGGCCAAACTGTGCATACAAACTGTATCTAAACTTTTTCTTCTTAATCATTCTTCTCTCAGACATTTTGTTTAGCTTTCTAATTTGATTAGACAAGGTTTTCTTATTCCCCACTGTTTTTTCAACTGATAGCATAGAGATTAACTCTTGCCAAATCCCAGGAGGAATGATCATTGACTGGAAATCAGCAGCAGTGATAAGCTTTTCTGTGTGGTTTATGCAGGAGCAAAACACTGCCAAAATTTCAGATTCCCTGTCCCATACGTCCCCATCTAACCCCATATGATGCATTTAATAAAAAGTAACGGAGTTAGCTGCATTCCATATTTCAGTCACATTTTCCCCATCTACAGACTGTACGAGTGTGAAATATCTGTTACACTTGGTTTTCAGTGAAACCAGAATCAATAACAAATTTGTTTCATATTCATTCCTACACATATTTACTGTGTGAATATGGATCAGCCAGGATGGTGTGAGACTGTCACACATGAGCAGGGCTGCTGAGCTGTCCACATCAACATTTCCAATACTCCTGAGCAAGTCCAATAAGTCATAAAGCTCATATGCTACTGAATTCAGAACATTACCGCCAGTAAAATCAGTTGAGATGCCTTCAGAATGTTCAGTTTTCCAGCATCTCTTTTTTGACCAAATCCTTTCCCCTATTTCTTCTGTCTGTCTGTCTGTATTATCTGGTTAACTCTGAGAAGTGGACACTCAGTTTGCCTCCTCTTCATCTACTCTACTCCTCCTCCACTGTGAGATGACCATGTGGTTGAGATGGGTTTTGATTAATCTCAGCTAAATCTATCTTGCTTTTTCCACTCCTCTTCCAAGTGAGGCAAAGCACTGCACAGCATTCCCCTGGCAACAAGGAGTGGTTCAGTGTGGGCCAGTTAGATGCTAGAAGTTTGCTGGGCTTCCAGTTCATGTTCTCACTCTGAAAAGAGTCTCAGAGACTCACTTGCTCTCTAGCCCTGGACCACCCCAAATTGGTTCTAGAAATTTTGCAACCATGTTGTTATCATCCTGATGAAGTAACTGATCTAGAAGAATCACAGGGAAGCAGAGCTCCTTCCTGATCCCCTGCCCAACCCCTCTGAACTTCCAGTTATGTGGGACAATATTTCCTTTTGGTTTAAGCCAGTTTGAATTAGATTTTCTGTTATAGTTACTCATTCATTCCACAAATTACAAATGTCTACCATGTACCAGACACTGTTCTAGGGATTTGGGTTATATCAGAGGGCAAAACAAAGGGTCCCGCCCTCTAGTCGGAAGTGATAAAAAAAAAAAAAGAGCAAATGATAAATATAACAAATCAGGAGACTCATTAAGAATATGAGAATGTGAGAAATAGAGAAAGATGAAAGAATTAGGGAGTGACAGAAGTGGCAGATGAAAGATGGGAGTAGCCAACTATAATTTTAAGGGTGACCAGGTTTCACTTCATTGAAAAGGTGCAATGTGAGTAAACTCTCGAGTGAAGTGAGCATGTGTAGATATTTGGGGAAGAAATTTCTAGGCAAAAGCAAGGGCCAATTCCATAAGTTGGGGGCTTCCCTGAAGTATGGAAGAAGAAAGGAGACTGATGTGGTAGGAGTGAAGGAAGGGAGGGCAGAAGCTAACAGGGAGTCCTGTGGGACTTCTAGGCCAGTGAAGAAGGATTTTGGCTTTTCCTCTGAGTGAAATGGGGAGCCACTGAAGGGTTTTGCACAGAAGAGTGGGAACCATCACTCTGGCTGCCATTTTGGGAAACAGGCTTCAGAGGGTTAAAAGAGGTGCAGGGAGCCCACAGTCCTAATTCGTGGTGGTGGTGGTGGTGAGGAGTGGTTTCCGTTCTGGATATGCTTTGAAGGTGGAGCCAACAGATTTCTTGACAAAGTATATGTAGGATGTGGGAGAAAGAAAGCAGTTACAAGGATGACTTCACCTGGACGTAGCGTAATTCATTCTGTCTTACGTTTGCCTGGCTTGCCTATCATCTACTATAACCGTGAATCTTATGAACCATAGAAAAGTCTAACAAGACATAGGGCTCACAGGCAAACCAATAATTCAATATTAAGAGACGTATATCTACTATTCACCAGCTCCCTCACTTAAAAATATTTTTCTTGGCCGGCTTTTAAAAATAAAATTATCCTTCATTGTCTTTGAGTGTACTCAGGTAGGACTGAAGTGGTGACAGTTCTACCCTGTGAGGTAATGTCCTCGCCCTTTGTGTGATATGGCTTCCCTTTGAGAATTCTGCTCCTGGATGTGACAGTGATGTCCCTTCCTTGTCAATGGATGCAGCATCTGTATACGGGATATTTCGACTCCAATTCTGCTGCTGTATCATCCTAATTGTCTGGTGGTTGCTGCCTTGTCACATACCAACCAGTGCGAGATACTCTTCAGCTCTTCATCTGGAACAGAATACCAGCCTCCATCTTTAGAAATGATATATGCTGCGTATTATTCATGTTTGTAATTACAAGTCTTCTTGCAGAAGCACAATTATTAAAAACCTTTGGAAATGACATTTCGTCTCACATCGCAGAATTTGCCCTTAGCCTCTTGTGCTGTATCGCTTTTGTTGGTGTAATTTCCACCTTCACTTCCATTGCAATTTAACATTATCTCTCTGCTCAGTATCTTTCTACCTGGCTGTAATGGTTAGGTCTCCTGCTGCTTATCCTTAAATACTTTCCCTCTGTTCTGAATCTTACTGGTCTATTTTCTATGGTTACAACCTAGCACACAGCTGCAGCAAACTTGTTGCGTTGTAATAACTCAGAGAAGGTTGGCTTACCTCTGGTGCAGAATCAGTGAAGGAAAGAGCTGGAGGGAGATTATTCATGCAACCTCATTTTAAGAATAAAGAAACTGAGGTTTTAAGTGGTTAAGTAAATTTAATGCTGATTACCTAGCTTCTTATTACTGAGTTATGCTCTGGAGTAACAGTTATGGATATATTCAGGGGTAGATTCTAAGTCCTAGCACCTTGCAGTGTAAACTGAGTAGCCAATG
The DNA here is from genome assembly GCF_006229205.1 of Suricata suricatta. NCBI lineage: Eukaryota > Metazoa > Chordata > Mammalia > Carnivora > Herpestidae > Suricata > Suricata suricatta. The sequence goes on along the minus strand of NC_043709.1, from coordinate 21,399,772 downwards.
ATCTGGACGACAGAGCTGGGGATGGGAAGGGAAGTGACACTGAGTGCTTCTACTGAGCCAGACACTGTGCTAGGTGCTTTGTATCATAGACCACATCAATATCCACAACAACCTGATAAGGTAGGATTATGCCCATTTCACCAAACAAACAAACAAACCACACACACACACAAAACCAACCCTAAACTAAAACAAAAACAAAGAAAAAGGAAAAAAAAAAAAGGAGGCCTTGAAGCTCTTGGGAGATTGAGCAAGAGGCCTAAAAGCACACAGTAAGTAACTACTTGATCTGCCTGACTTCCCACCCTTTCTCTTTTCGCTACATGAGGAACAGAATAATAGATAATATTCTGAAAGGCTGAGATGTGAGCATGAGCGACTCTTAAGTGGTTTGGAAACGTAAAGTGTGCGGAACAACGTGAAGACGGTGTTGGAGACTATGCCTCCTGACGTCTGCTCCTGCCTAGGTTTGTGCAGCTACTTCCATTCTTCCGCCTCATGCAAACCAGACCTGGCTAACCATTCACCCGACCCAACCCGCCCTCCCAGGAAAACTCGAAACTAGGAGTTCATGGAGTCAGAGAATTTGCTCGGTACTTGAATTTTCAGTTTTGACTCTTTGAGGTTGTGTTGAGCCTTTTTTGGTCCATAGTACTCCAAAGTGGCTCAGTTTGGCTAGTGAATAAGAAAGCAAGCTTGACTGGACAATAGGTTCTCTTTCTGAAATAACCAGGAACACTGGACATCAGAGGTATACATTCAATGACTGCCTTCTTATTCTTTAGTTCTTTAGTTTTTGCTATTTCCATTCCTTCTTTTTTAAAATTTTATTTATTTTTAAATTTACATCCAAACTAGTTAGCATAGAGCGCAACAATAATTTCAGGAGTAGATTCCAGTGATTCATCCCCTATGTATAACGCCCAGTATATTTCCATTGCTTCTGCAGAGACAAAGAGATGGCCAGAGAATCAATGTCTGGAAAAAAATATGGAGATCAAGGTCAGCTAAAGGAATCTACCTAATTCCTGATTCAGGGGCTTTCTGAATGAGTCATCTTTGAATTGCAGGAGGATATCTAGTAGAAACGCCAGTATGCCTCATCCTTAAGAGATAGCCTCTAGAACACAGGGATTAGCATTAAGCCCTGAAGCATCAAAAGCCGTGATGATGGTGATGGGGCCAGAAACTATAACTTCAAGCACAGTGGGAAAGGTTGGATTACAAAAGGCTGAAGGAAGGAATGATTTTCTTCCAAGAGGACATGGTGACCATACTGAATGAAAGGAGAGAATGAAGATGCACTGAGAACTTAAGATCAGGTTTAACTAGTAACTAAGAGTTCAGTCCTGTAGTGACATATTGATGGATCTCTACGAAGATCTTTAGAAGCAGCAGTGTTCTACCTGCCTAGGAAGGGTTATAGCTAGCTGTTGTCCCAAAGAAACTAGATTAGAGATTTCAAAACCTGCTCTCTTACCACAATGACCTTGGTTAATTAAAGATTCAGATTTTTTGAGTCCTGTTTCCAAAAAGTCTGATTGACCCTTGGGAATAATTCCAGGCCAAAGAACCTCCTTGGAAACATTTAGGGTAGGTAATCCCAACTTCTTTAATTATGAGTTTTTAAGTGCTACTTCTTATGATATTTCTGGAACATCACTAATTTTTGTATTCAACTATAAAATACAGAATTATTAGGAAAAGAGGAGGGTGAATTCCATGTTCCTATTGGAATTAATTTTGGGGGAAAGGATATGCTTGCAGCAGTTTTCACAGAATACTGCTGTCCCTTGCTTTAGTGAGCAACTAAAAAGTCCTCCATTTTGGTAATTCAACTGTCTCCATTTTCCCCTGAAGTCCACCCTTTTTGCTGAACCACCTTAAGCATGGCTCCAATTGTTTTACTTTGCTTCTCTCGCTCCTTTGTTGTCCTCATCAAACTCCACTGTCCACAGAACAAAGTCCTAAATGCTTGGCTTGGCATCTGTGCCCTTTACAATCTGACTGTCTCCTGCTGCTCCCCTAATTGTTCCATGTTCCAAGCTAACTGTGCTACGTGCCTTTGCCCAAGCCCTGTCTGTACCCTCTTCCCTCTGGGCCTGCATGGGATGCCCTCCCTTTCCTCTCCATCTGTTACAGTTTTACCCTTGTTCAAGGCCCTCTTCCTCTCTCTCCCTTTGTCAGAAATTTCCTCTTCTCTGAACATCAGTTGGACTTGGTTCATATGGGTCTAACTGCATTTGTAACATATTAATTCATGTTTTATCATTCATGATTTCTGTTTCTCTTCTTCCTTACCAGATTCTAAGTCCTTTCAAAGCCAGGCCCATTGTGATTTTAACTCTGTATCTGGTGTGCTGCTGCAGTACTGAGCACACCGTAAGTCCTTAATAAAATCTGGCAAATACATTAAACAACCCAGATCTGACTATTTTAATTTAGAAAAATAATTCTGTTTGTCTTTTTCCCTGGTAATCTAAGTTGGGCAATAGCTTGAGTATGGCATTAAAATTACATTTATTCTTGATGAGTTGGAAAAAGCTTCATTGAAATTTATGATTTTAAAAGTATGTAATTTCATTTTTCATAACACTGGTGAGGCTTGCAGTAGTACAGTATTTTTATCCCTTTTGATGGGTGATTATATTGAGGTGAGAAGTTAAGGGAGTTATCTAAGGCTGCCTGCAGGTAGGAGACAAAATGGGCTAGAACCTTGACCTTCTGAAGACACATCAGCAAAAGCTTAGCATTAACTATACTAAGAAGGTAACATAAATGTGTTCGCACACTGTTAAAGTCAAGAATCCTATGGGTCAAAAAGTTTCATTCAGTGTAGACACTACAGGTAATGGACTATTAAAAACATTTTTTTACAAGTCTATTTTGGCATTGCTGGTTTATTTGGTCTTCTGTTCCCTAAAATAAGGACATACCCATAAGTCTAGTCCTTGCCCCTCTGCTTTCAGCCCTCTTCAGTATTTCCCCTGGGGACCTAACCCTGTCTCATGGTTTTAATTATCACCACTCTGACTTGTCTAATGCCTTGTCTGTAGTGATGACCCCTCCCCTGATCTCCACCTCACAGAAATTATGGTTTGCCAGAAGTTTCCACTTGGAGTTCTCCCAATACTTTAAACTCCTGATACCTAAATCCAGATTCAGGTACTCTCTGACCAAGCTTACCTTCCTCTCTTATCAATTTGTTTAATGCCCCCTTCTAATGATCGAGGTTTGAGTCACTGTTATTTTTAACTTCTTCATAGTTTATTCATTAAGTCTTATCAAGTCTTCCTTCAAAGTGTTTATCATGTCCATTTGAGAATCCAGAGGCTTTTTGGCAAAGACTGCATCTTTATTCAGAGCCTCTCGCTTTGCACACATTCTTTTTTTTCTATTTCCATCACCGCATCCCTAAGCCAGGGCAGGTGCTGCCTCATCCTTAAACTATGGCAATAATATTTGTCTGATTAATGTTTGTAAAATGTAAATTGAATTGTTATTTCTTTCCTTTGCTCTCAAATTCCATTGCTGTCCATTCGATCATAGGATAAAAACCTTAATCTTCAGCCTGGTGTACCAAGCCTCCCGCAATAGGAACAAACGACGGTTCCATCAGTCTAGTCTAATACTCTCCCACAGAAATTCTTTGCCCCAGCAAAGTCTACTGCTCACTCTCCCAGACTTTACCTTCTAATGCCTGGCTTTGGTACTCAGGTTATTTCTTTTTATTTTCCATCTTTTTCATTCAAAGCCCAACTGCTGTCTCATATTTTGATATGGTTTTTCCAAAATATTTAAATCCACACCTCTGAAGTTGATGGGCCCTTATTGTTCATGTCTTTGTGACTCAGTGTGTTGTCAAATGAATAGCAGCAATGGGACCGATTGGAACTATAGAATTTCAGGGACCCACCTCAGACCTGCTGCATTTGAATCTGTATTTTAGCAAGATGCCTGAAGGTTGAGAAACCCTGATCTACTCCACTTGCACATGTAAATAATACTTAATTATACATTGATTTATATACGAACCTGTACTCCTTAAGACCCTTGAAGTCTAGAAAACTGTTTTATTTCTTTTGCATCTCTTTCAAACAAGATTTCATGGCAGAATAGGTGCTTAATAAATAAACTTCAATGTCCTTTCTTTAATTGTCCTATTAAGGGGGGGAACCCTAAGACTCCTAGAAAGTGAATACACTACAAACTTTGGCTATTAATTCAACGAAGAGAAGGTCAGTTGATTCCACCTATAGTTGGAAAAGAAACAGTGACAGGTTTCTCATGTGATGATATCTTTCTACCCCTGAAGCACCTTAGGCATCCCCATTAAAACACCTTTCTCTTTACATTGCTTCTGTGTACATGTCTTTCTTGTCACTTACACAGATAGCTATGCCTTAGTTACCCACTCATCAATAGCACCTTGTCCATCAATGGCACATAGTCAATAAATGCTTACTGATTTGAATTAATAAATTAATGAATAACTTGTTACATGAATACATTATAGAGATTAAAATCTAGGCCTCTGCTGGATGTTTCTTATTATAGTGTACATTTACTACATAGTTACTTATTATAGTGTACATAGAGAATATACATTTATCACCATACTTTATACAACAGATAAACTGAAAGACTCTCCAAACTAGCAATCTGCTTCTTTGCTTCCACTCCATTGCTACCATATTTCAATTTTTGAGGACTGAAGATGAGAAACATGAAGGCTGAAAGTAGAACCAAGAACTAAATGCAAGGCTCTTATGTGAAGAGTCTGTTATATTCAACTGACAATGACTTAAAGGGAGCCCCAAATAAAAAGAACTTTTCAGTTAAAAATGTCTCGATATTCATCTGACAAAGTGTTCTCCTCTAACAAGTTTATCACACAAAAAGGAGTGATAAGGTAAATGCCTACAGAAGAAATGGTGTTTATGTAGCTTGATGGTACATGCTACTTCACAATTTTGTTTTGTGTCTGAAAAACATACGAGGTTTTGCTGAGCTTAGAAAAGAAATGTCTGGGGGCGCCTGGGTGGCTCAGTCGGTTGAGCATCCGACTTTGGCTCAGGTCATGACCTCATGGTTTGTGGGTTCAAGTCCCACATCGGGCTCTGTGCTGACAGCTAGCTCAGAGTCGGGATACTGCTTCAGATTCTGTGACTCCCTCTCTCTCTCTGACCCTCCCCTGTTCGCGCTCTCAAAAATAAATAAAAAACATAAAAAAAGAAAAGAGAAAAAAGAAAAAAGAAAAAGAAATGTCTGCTTTTTGGCAAATACTGTCCATTAGTGAAAAAAAGAGAAATCTGAGAACAGTGTCATATTTCTGTAGTCTTCCATCAGCCTAAGTTTATAAAAGCCTAAGGAACACAATAGTGTTATAGATAACCCAAGCAGGAATGTGTACAGTTCCTTAACTTTCTGCATGGGAATGTGTCTTATTTATGCCAAAAGACTGTGAGGAGGGTCGGGATATGTATTTTATAATTCTGGCCATCATTGATAATGCTTAGCACCTACAGCTTCAATCTATCCTTCTTTCCTTCCAGCAACTTTTTATTGAGTGATTGAGATGGAATCCTGAGATATTCTACCTGTAGAACAGAATTATTATATTCCAGTGCTATCATATACACCCGGGAAAAGACTCACTCATCAAAACAAAAATCATTCTTTTCACAGAGCCTGCATTCTAGTGAAACAAATAAGACAATAAATAAAATAAGTGAAATACATAATTATATCACAATATAGACTATAGGAAAAAATTAGAGAAGGATGTTGGGGAAGTATGCTTTTAAATAAGGAGTTAGGGAAGACTCTCTGTAAGAAAGTGAGACTTATGGAAGGAGTAGAAGAAGGTGAAATATGTAGCTACCCTGGTAAGGAGCATCTTCAAGAGTGGAGTAGCAAGTGCAAGGGGCCTGGGGTAGGCAAGCACTGGTATGAACTGGGAACAGCAAGAAAGGTTTCTTGGGTGTGGAATACAAATTGCTTAGAGGTGCATAAATGGACAGATGAGGTCAGATCTTACATCTTAATAGGATCTCTCTGGCTGCTAAACAGAAAAGCCTGAGGGGGATAAGGGAGGATGCAGGAGGCCAATTAAGAGGCCACTGCAGTAACACAGACAAGAGATAATGGTCCCTTATATCAGAGAGGCAGCAGTGGAAGTGGTGAGGAGTGGCCACATTTCTGAATATATTCTGAGGGTAAAGCCAACGGGATTTGCTAGTAATTGGATTTGGAGTTATGAGAGGCAGACAGGCATGCAGGACCCAGGCATTCATGATTTTTGGTCTGAGCAACTAAAAAGAGGCAGTTTCCATCAAATAAAGGAGGGGGAAGGGTGCCAGTGAAGTTTTTCAGGGAATATTGGGAATTTAGCTTGAGCCGTGCTGAGTTTGACATCTCTTTTAGACAAGTGAAGATGTTGAGGAGGCAGTTGGATATTTGTGGAGTGAATGAATAAGCAGGATCTTAATCAAGTGGTTAACTCTCTTTGAGACAAAAATCAACATTTTCCCTGACCAGACCTGCCTGAATTTCATACCTGGAGACCTACCCACCTGCTAGTCATCTCCCCTTAGATGTTCCCGAGACCCACAACATGTCTAAAATGAAACTCATTCTTCCCTCAAACCTGGTCTTCCTCTTTGCGAATGTAGTCAGTGGTACCACCAGATATGCAAGCATCCTTTTCATTTCCTCATGCCCATGTCTGCGGACCACAAAACTTTATCAATCCTGCCTCCATGCCATCTCCAGAACCCACCTCTCCTGTCTATCTTCACAGTTGCTTTAAAAAAATTTTTTTAAATGTTGATTTTATTTTTGAGAGAGAGAGAGAGAGAGAGAGAAAGAGAGAGAGAGAGAGAGAGAGAGAGAGAGAGAAATGGCATGAGCAGGGGAGGGTCAGAGAGAGAGGGAGACACAGAATCCAAAGATAGTCTCCAGGCTCTGACCTGGCAGCACAGAGCCCTACACAGGGTTCGAATTCACAAACTGTGAGATCATGCATGACCTGAGCTGAAGTCGGACGCTTAACCGACTGAGCCACCCAGGCGCCCCTTCACTGTTGCTTTTTAACATGAGGTTCTCGTCATCTCTACCTGGATTATGTCAGTATTCTACTTGGTTTCCTGGTCTCTAATTTGTCCTTTACATAGCTCCCATAGTGATCTTCTAAAATGCAAATGTGGTCATGTTACTTGTCTACTTAAAAATTTCTCAAAGGCCTCCTTCTGTCTATAAAGTAAAAAATTCAGCACTTGGCCTGCAAGGATCATCATAATCTGGCCCTGCTTGTCTCTCAGATCTATTGTTTCACACACACACATCATTCCTATGCATTAGCTATACTGTTCTACCTGTAGTTAATTGATTTGTTCATTCAGTATTCAAATATATAGAGTGTGCTTCCTATGTTACAAGTAACTATGCTAAGCTCTAGGGATACAATCCTAGATGTGGCTAATTTAGTTCCTGCTTTCATGGAATTACACTTTCTTAATTCCCATGCCTTTGCAATTTGACCCTTCTGCCTTAAATTTATCACTACCTTCCCCTCCCTGAACCTAACTACCACTTAGAGAACACCAACTCACCTTTTAAGATTCAGCTCATGTCGCTTCCTTGTAATAGCACTTTTCTTAACTCATTCTCTCCTAAAAATGTTTTTCTCAAAAGGTATTGAATAACTTAATAGCTCTGGAAGTAAAGATACCTCTAAATACATTCTAGGTTCAGTTCATAGTATTGTATTTTATATTATACTAGGAGATTACAGCTCAAAGAACAGGATATTCTTCTTGATTCTAAGAGGCAGAAAGCTTCCTTTTTCTGGATTTGTCTCTCTGTCCTTGGGCACCACAAATGGGATAAGTGATTGTTGCTGCAGAGTGACTAAACCCAAAATGCACTGGATTACATGTACAGTGGCTGCTCCAGAATTTTTATATAGTAAAAGCTTATGTGTGGTGATCTTGTTGGTAAAGGTGCTGGGGAATTTGTAGCTTGGTGGGTAACTGATAAAAATAGGTTTAAAGGCCTTTTATTTTAAAATTTTTATTCTTTTATTCTTTTTTATTTTATTGAGAGAGCATGAGCAGGGGAGAGGGGCAGAGGGAGGGAGAGAGAGAGAGAATCCCAAGAAGGCTGCATGCTCAGCACAGAGCCCGATGTAGGGCTTGATCTCATGATCCTGGGATCATGACCTGAGCTGAAATCAAGAGTCAGATGCTCAACTGACTGAGCCACCCGGGTGCCTCAACCAAGCCATCCATTAGTGTTACCGCTGTGTAGAAAGATATACGGCTGCCCATACTTCCTGATCTGACCTTCTCTGTAGCTCCTACAGAAGGTACACAGCTTGGGAGTGAAAATACATAGGGATTCAGAAATGCATAAAGAGATAGGAGAGGGCAGTAGGTAATGAGGATGAGTATCAAGAAAAGTAAAACCTTCCTCATTTGTTTGTACCCATCAGCTAAGAGGTGCTTTAGTATAGGAGTGAGCATTTTGCTCAAGATGAGAAACCCTAGAAACTCTGCCCCCAATCTCTATCTCTATCTCTTCTCTCTTCTTTCTCTCTTTTTCTCTGTTTCTCCAACTTCCCGCCTCTAACTGGATGCACACATATATACTTTGGATGATTTTAGAAAGCTCCATTGGAGAATATATTTTATAAATATGCAACTGCACTAAAACCAAGTACTCCAGTAAAAGAGCCTAAGAAACTCTTGGTTCTCTCCCTTGTGACTATCTTGTAGGCTATACATGGTGATAAATCTTATAATGAAGTAATAACAATAAGTATCTGTGGGGCACCTGGGTAACTGGGTTGGTTAAGTGTCTAACGTCGGCTCATGTCATGATCTCATGGTTCCTGTATTTGAGCCCCACGTCAGGCTCTGTGCTGACAGCTCAGAGCCTGGAGCCTGCTTCAGATTCTGTGTGTGTCTCTCTCTCTGACCCTCTCCAACTTGCTCTCTCTCTCTCAAAAATGAATACACATTAAAAAAACAATAAATATCTGATACTTTCTTGTCTCATCTCTGGTGTGATTAGGTAGTCAACACCCAAGTTATCACTGTAGTACAAAGTCATTCCGCCTATAATAAAAACCATAGCCACCAAACTGGCACATGAGGCCAAACCTTCCATGATGACTGCTGGCCCATGTTTGGTTACACATTTGCTCCCCCCCAGTACACACATTTAAACATTATAACCAGATTAGCCTTTTCTTTTTGTATTGTGCCAAGCATTTAAAGAAAATATTTCATCAGTGATTGTCAATCAGAGTTATAAAATCATATGAATATATTTATAAGCTGCACTTTAAATAATTTATGAAGGACACCAATTTCCTGTGCAGAAGAGCTAGCACAGTCACTGTTACTATGTTTAATTTATTTAAAGAGAAGCCTGTTCTGTTATTACTTAAAATATAGTTACATCTGCATGTAGACAATTGTTTACTAATTTGTCATAACATTTAAATATATCAATGAGACATTTTATAAATTAAAATCACGCTAAGTAAGGGGACTATCTTATTATAAAGGCTTATGATTAGGTGATGATTATGAATGCCTTGCTTAACAATTATAATGGCTTAATGACTCATGGGGTTATACTTTATAACAAAGATTGCACATATAATAGTATGGGTATACTATGTAGGAATGGGCACGAAAAAAGTGTCAATTGTGAAGCTTAAATTAGATTCATATTGATCTGATGTGTGAAATTTCCTTGCTATGCTTTCATGGTTGTCAGTCTGCAATATTGCATGCTAGTGATTTTACTGGCTGTGTATAATAGACAGGTTTGATGCCAGAGTATGGGCATAGTAAGAGCTCAATGCTGAGGCCTCGGACTTACTACTGAGATTGCAAATTTCTTCCCTGCCTTTGCCCTGTTCAGAAAGCTGAGCCATGGACTTGTGTAAGTGCCTTAGGCTTGTGCCAGGTTAAAGGAGGGGTGGTCCTGCCTGTTATCTGGTAGAGTCTGGGTGGCATGTGCCTCTCTTCCACAGTCCCTTAGCCAAGATTTAGACATTTGCTTGTTGGCCAGTCTTTTGAACAGTGATATCTAGTGGATAACATGGGCTCTGGAGTCAGATTCATTTATTCATTCTGTCATTCAAAAGGTACTTATTGAGTGCCCGTGTGCCAGGCATAGCTTTGGGTGCTGGGAATACAATAGTGATTCTGCGGTCAGGAACTTCAATTGTAATGATTGCTTAGGTTTAAATCCTGACTCTACCTGTTAACCTTTAGATGTTTTACTCTCTGAATTTCAGGCTCCTAATTTGTACCAGACTCATGTAAAGAACCCAACATTGTGCCTAGCACACGGGAAGAGTCAATTATTTTTATTGTTGGGAAACAGTCAAATGTAAACCATTTTCCTACCACTAATTAATTGGCTGTGAATGTCATCTATTAGCTTAAATGACTGTCTGTATGGTTTTTACTCTAATCTGAGCATCACTTACAATATAATAATGGCCATATGAAAATCAGAATATTATTACTGTCTTCCTAATAAGGTTTTGCCTTTCAGGAAACACACATATGAAATGAATATCCAAGCTCCTTTCCCTTCAGGGCAGTGAAAGTAAGAATAGAAGACAATTTTTCTAAGAGCTATGTACATACTGTATGAGATACAAAAATGGAAAGAAAAAAAAAAGCCTTAAGACAATATTTTATTTAAATGTTAAGCAGTAGTCTTAAAGGCCTTGGACCAGGGAATTTTAAAGAGTAGAATCTTCCTTATGTTAGAAGAGGTTTCATTTTATCTTGTCACTGAATGAATCTGAAAAAGGACAGGAGAATCTGTTGGGTTGTAAACATCTAATTAACTATGAAGCTGTGTTATGCTCCCTAATAATTGAGTTAGTTACATCAAAACTATGAGGCACTTTCAAGTGTTGAAATGAAGGGCCTAAACTGACCACCTAAATTATGTACTCTTTTCTCAAAATGCCTGGAAACCTGTCCAGGATAGAGATCGGTTAGTGGCATACATCAAGCTGACCCAGGGAGCACTGATTTGTTTTCCTATGTTAGTGGCTGAATTCATCCAAAAGACAGCGGAGGGCATCGCCACACCCTGTCCCCCGTAGACTAGGGGTGGGGGGATCTCTGAAGGCTATTTAAGAGGATATTTTTGGGACAACGGGAGGTGGCACCAGAGAGCTAATGGTGGAAAGCATAGGAAGTGCTGCTCAGCTGCATTTGAAAGACATCCCAGGAGACAAGCTGATTATAAAAGGAAACCTGACACTTAACAGCATCTCTTAGGGTTTGGAGCACAGTTGGAAGAATCACTAGTAAAGTGTTAAAATCTAACCTAAACCAGCCAAATCAGTATGTCTGGGGCTGCGATATAGCATTGATCTTTAAAAAAATATAAAACAACTCCCCTAGATAATTCTAATGTAGCCAGAGGTGAAAACCATTGCCCAGAGGCCAGTACTTCTCATGGTCCCCAGACTATTATCACCTGGGTATTTGTAGAAATAAATGCACATTATCAGCCCCCAACCCACACCTACTGAATCAGAAACTTTGGGGGTGAAACTCAGCAATCTGAGTCTCCAAGGTAATTCTGATGCTCACTCAAGTTTGAGAACCACTGTTCCGGATAAGACATGCCAGATGAAAAAATCAAGAAGGCAGTTAGGCTGAAGTGCCTCAGGTTGGAAGTCCACAGTGGTTTCCTTTTGTACTTCTAGAAAAGAATTAAAAACACACATTCTTCATTCCTGTGGAGCCTCTGAGAGGAAAAGGAATCTAACTGCAGATTTATCTTCCTCAAACCTCCTAGAAAAGAATCCTAGACCTCTGGGTTCCAGCTGGGTCATATGACTTTATGTAAAATGGAGAGACTAATGATGGGAAGCTGTCTTACCACCTGAAAGAACAGCTGGCCCTTGGACCAAGAGGGGAAGTGAATGGGGAAGGAAAATGCTTTCCAAGGACCAGAAAAGAATAACCTAAAAATAAAAAGAAAAGAATATCATTAAAACTGAACTTCGCTTTACTTTTTCTTTTCTTTTCATGAAAGCAATGTGTTTTTTTGGGCACAGCACTGATATGTTAATAAAACTGAATAATGTCTCTTGTACTAAATTTTCAGTACGAGATGAGAACTGCATAAGAACATGTTCTAATGATGCGTTGGTTTTTCTCACAGTAACATCCAGCCCACAGAACATTCTCCAGCAGCACCCACTCTCTCCTGTCCTAGTGAATAAACCTGGAACAGAGCTGAAAATCTAAGCTGTTGCCACCTGGATGGTGGAGGATCTGCCCGTGACCCTGGCTCTGTTGCTGACTTCGATGAGAGTGTAGGGAGGTCACTTAGCTCTCTGCCCTTCAACTTGCTCAGGCAGAAAATGCCAGAAACAACCTAGATGAAGTGAAATGTCAAAGTGATCTGGGAAGAGGGCCAGGTGCCACAGCCTCACAGGAAAAAGAAAACTGCACAGGCTCATAGTGTCACCTCCTGGCAGAATGAAATTTAAGCTGAAACACTGAGAAGTTTAATTAGCAAATGTGGGCCAAACCCTTTGTGGTTATATTAATTGTCTTTTCTTCTTCAGACTCATATGCTCTGCAACTATACTGCCTTCACCAACCAATAATCAAAATAAACTGTATGAACCATTATAGGTGAATCATATTATATTAATGAATAAAGAACCTCAACCAAATCCCAGATGATTGATTTTATGGAACAGAGATATCATTTTTGCTTACTTTTAAATTCATTTGATGAAAAAAATACCACATGGGATCATTATTTTAAGCACAAATTGCATTTAAGAGGTAATGTCTGGTAAACCTTCTGGGGATGTAAATAAGCTACTAATTTCATTCGACTAAAGGCTGTGAAATGCGTTTCTGGAAATTATTGTGAAGAGACATACTTCCAATGCTTTATAAGATGAATTTCACTGGGTTTGGAGAGAGAAATGGAATTCTATTCACTGTACTTGTTATTAAACTGAAGCTCCTCAATGACCCAAGCTCATTTTATCTAACTATATAGCCAGCTTTTCTGGATTTACAAAAGATGAGATTTGGGGAAAAGAAAATGAGAAACAATGAGTCATTCACACAGGCACATAACTAGCAATTTGAAATTGGTATTCAGACCATCTGATCTTTACATCTCTTCCTTTGTTCAGTTGAATTCTAGCCTCTGAAAGTTCTCCAGGTACTATTCATTGCTCTGTTCAATCCAATAAGTTCTATGTTCAATTACTATCCTCTATTTCTCTACTGGAGGTTTGCTTTCAAGACCAGTGGCAATATATATTTCCAATTTTTTCATTCCTCTTACAAGTTC